>NC_086117.1:56914480-56979480 GCF_963921235.1 Mobula hypostoma
CTCCACACATCACCACTCCTCCACACATCACCACGTCTCCACACATCACCCACTCCTCCACACATCACCCACTCCTCCACACATCACCACTCCTCCACACATCACCACTCCTCCACACATCACCACTCCTCCACACATCACCCACTCCTCCACACATCACCACGTCTCCACACATCACCACTCCTCCACACATCACCCACTCCTCCACACATCACCCACTCCTCCACACATCACACACTCCTCCACACATCACCCACTCCTCCACACATCACCACGTCTCCACACATCACCCACTCCTCCACACATCACCCACTCCTCCACACATCACCCACTCCTCCACACATCACCACTCCTCCACACATCACCACTCCTCCACACATCACCACGTCTCCACACATCACCACTCCTCCACACATCACCCACTCCTCCACACATCACCACGTCTCCACACATCACCCACTCCTCCACACATCACCACTCCTCCACACATCACCCACTCCTCCACACATCACCCACTCCTCCACACATCACCACGTCTCCACACATCACCACTCCTCCACACATCACCCACTCCTCCACACATCACCCACTCCTCCACACATCACCACGTCTCCACACATCACCCACTCCTCCACACATCACCACGTCTCCACACATCACCACGTCTCCACACATCACCACTCCTCCACACATCACCCACTCCTCCACACATCACGTCTCCCACATCACCCACTCCTCCACACATCACCACTCTCCACACATCACCACGTCCTCCACACATCACCCACTCCTCCACACATCACCACGTCTCCACACATCACCACGTCCTCCACACATCACCACTCCTCCACACATCACCACTCCTCCACACATCACCCACTCCTCCACACATCACCACTCCTCCACACATCACCACGTCTCCACACATCACCACGTCTCCACACATCACCCACTCCTCCACACATCACCCACTCTCCACACATCACCCACTCCTCCACACATCACCACGTCTCCACACATCACCCACTCCTCCACACATCACCCACTCCTCCACACATCACCCACTCCTCCACACATCACACCTCTCCACACATCACCCACTCCTCCACACATCACCCACTCCTCCACACATCACCCACTCCTCCACACATCACCCACTCCTCCACACATCACCACGTCCTCCACACATCACCACGTCCTCCACACATCACCACACTCCTCCACACATCACCCACTCCTCCACACATCACCACTCCTCCACACATCACCACTCCTCCACACATCACCCACTCCTCCACACATCACCCACTCCTCCACACATCACCACTCCTCCACACATCACCACTCCTCCACACATCACCACTCCTCCACACATCACCACGTCTCCACACATCACCACTCCTCCACACATCACCCACTCCTCCACACATCACCCACTCCTCCACACATCACCACGTCCTCCACACATCACCACTCCTCCACACATCACCACTCTCCACACATCACCACTCCTCCACACATCACCCACTCCTCCACACATCACCCACTCTCCACACATCACCCACTCCTCCACACATCACTCCTCCCACATCACACCTCCACACATCACCACTCCTCCACACATCACCACGTCCTCCACACATCACCCACTCCTCCACACATCACCCACTCCTCCACACATCACCCACTCCTCCACACATCACCACTCCTCCACACATCACTCTCCCACATCACCCTCCACACATCACCACTCCTCCACACATCACCCACTCCTCCACACATCACCACTCCTCCACACATCACCACTCCTCCACACATCACCCACTCCTCCACACATCACCCACTCCTCCACACATCACCCACTCCTCCACACATCACCACTCTCCACACATCACCACGTCCTCCACACATCACCACTCTCCACACATCACCACTCCTCCACACATCACCCACTCCTCCACACATCACCACTCCTCCACACATCACCCACTCCTCCACACATCACCCACTCCTCCACACATCACCACGTCTCCACACATCACCACTCCTCCACACATCACCCACTCCTCCACACATCACCCACTCCTCCACACATCACCACGTCTCCACACATCACCCACTCCTCCACACATCACCACGTCCTCCACACATCACCCACTCCTCCACACATCACCACGTCCTCCACACATCACCCACTCCTCCACACATCACCCACTCCTCCACACATCACCCACTCCTCCACACATCACCCACTCCTCCACACATCACCACTCCTCCACACATCACCCACTCCTCCACACATCACCACTCCTCCACACATCACCACTCCTCCACACATCACCACGTCTCCACACATCACCACTCCTCCACACATCACCCACTCCTCCACACATCACTCCTCCACACATCACCACTCCTCCACACATCACCCACTCCTCCACACATCACCACTCCTCCACACATCACCACGTCTCCACACATCACCACGTCTCCACACATCACCCACTCCTCCACACATCACCCACTCCTCCACACATCACCCACTCCTCCACACATCACCCACTCCTCCACACATCACTCTCCCACATCACCACCTCCACACATCACATCACCACTCCTCCACACATCACCACTCCTCCACACATCACCACTCCTCCACACATCACCCACTCCTCCACACATCACCCACTCCTCCACACATCACCACTCCTCCACACATCACCCACTCCTCCACACATCACCCACTCCTCCACACATCACCCACTCCTCCACACATCACCCACTCCTCCACACATCACCCACTCCTCCACACATCACCACGTCTCCACACATCACCCACTCCTCCACACATCACCCACTCCTCCACACATCACCACTCCTCCACACATCACCACGTCTCCACACATCACCACTCCTCCACACATCACCACTCCTCCACACATCACCACTCCTCCACACATCACCACTCCTCCACACATCACCCACTCCTCCACACATCACCCACTCCTCCACACATCACCCACTCCTCCACACATCACCACGTCTCCACACATCACCCACTCCTCCACACATCACCACGTCTCCACACATCACCCACTCCTCCACACATCACCCACTCCTCCACACATCACCACTCCTCCACACATCACCACGTCTCCACACATCACCCACTCCTCCACACATCACCACTCCTCCACACATCACCACTCCTCCACACATCACCACTCCTCCACACATCACCACGTCTCCACACATCACCCACTCCTCCACACATCACCCACTCCTCCACACATCACCACGTCTCCACACATCACCCACTCCTCCACACATCACCCACTCCTCCACACATCACCACTCCTCCACACATCACCACTCCTCCACACATCACCACTCCTCCACACATCACCACTCCTCCACACATCACCACTCCTCCACACATCACCACTCCTCCACACATCACCCACTCCTCCACACATCACCCACTCCTCCACACATCACCCACTCCTCCACACATCACCCACTCCTCCACACATCATCCCACTCCTCCACACATCACCCACTCCTCCACACATCACCCACTCCTCCACACATCACCCACTCCTCCACACATCACCCACTCCTCCACACATCACCACTCCTCCACACATCACCACGTCTCCACACATCACCCACTCCTCCACACATCACCACTCCTCCACACATCACCCACTCCTCCACACATCACCCACTCCTCCACACATCACCCACTCCTCCACACATCACCACGTCTCCACACATCACCACTCCTCCACACATCACCACTCCTCCACACATCACCACGTCTCCACACATCACCACGTCTCCACACATCACCACTCCTCCACACATCACCCACTCCTCCACACATCACCCACTCCTCCACACATCACCACTCCTCCACACATCACCCACTCCTCCACACATCACCCACTCCTCCACACATCACCCACTCCTCCACACATCACCCACTCCTCCACACATCACCCACTCCTCCACACATCACCACGTCTCCACACATCACCCACTCCTCCACACATCACCACTCCTCCACACATCACCCACTCCTCCACACATCACCCACTCCTCCACACATCACCACGTCTCCACACATCACCCACTCCTCCACACATCACCCACTCCTCCACACATCACCACTCCTCCACACATCACCCACTCCTCCACACATCACCACTCCTCCACACATCACCACTCCTCCACACATCACCACTCCTCCACACATCACCCACTCCTCCACACATCACCACTCCTCCACACATCACCCACTCCTCCACACATCACCCACTCCTCCACACATCACCCACTCCTCCACACATCACCCACTCCTCCACACATCACCCACTCCTCCACACATCACCCACTCCTCCACACATCACCACGTCTCCACACATCACCCACTCCTCCACACATCACCCACTCCTCCACACATCACCCACTCCTCCACACATCACCCACTCCTCCACACATCACCACTCCTCCACACATCACCCACTCCTCCACACATCACCACTCCTCCACACATCACCCACTCCTCCACACATCACCACTCCTCCACACATCACCACGTCTCCACACATCACCACTCCTCCACACATCACCCACTCCTCCACACATCACCACGTCTCCACACATCACCCACTCCTCCACACATCACCCACTCCTCCACACATCACCCACTCCTCCACACATCACCACTCCTCCACACATCACCACTCCTCCACACATCACCACTCCTCCACACATCACCCACTCCTCCACACATCACCACTCCTCCACACACATCACCACGTCTCCACACATCACCCACTCCTCCACACATCACCACTCCTCCACACATCACCCACTCCTCCACACATCACCCACTCCTCCACACATCACCCACTCCTCCACACATCACCACTCCTCCACACATCACCCACTCCTCCACACATCACCCACTCCTCCACACATCACCCACTCCTCCACACATCACCACTCCTCCACACATCACCCACGTCCTCCACACATCACCCACTCCTCCACACATCACCACTCCTCCACACATCACCCACTCCTCCACACATCACCCACTCCTCCACACATCACCCACTCCTCCACACATCACCCACTCCTCCACACATCACCACTCCTCCACACATCACCACTCCTCCACACATCACCACTCCTCCACACATCACCCACTCCTCCACACATCACCCACTCCTCCACACATCACCCACTCCTCCACACATCACCACTCCTCCACACATCACCCACTCCTCCACACATCACCACTCCTCCACACATCACCCACTCCTCCACACATCACCCACTCCTCCACACATCACCCACTCCTCCACACATCACCACTCCTCCACACATCACCACTCCTCCACACATCACCCACTCCTCCACACATCACCACTCCTCCACACATCACCCACTCCTCCACACATCACCCACTCCTCCACACATCACCCACTCCTCCACACATCACCCACTCCTCCACACATCACCACTCCTCCACACATCACCACGTCTCCACACATCACCCACTCCTCCACACATCACCCACTCCTCCACACATCACCACTCCTCCACACATCACCCACTCCTCCACACATCACCACGTCTCCACACATCACCCACTCCTCCACACATCACCCACTCCTCCACACATCACCCACTCCTCCACACATCACCCACTCCTCCACACATCACCCACTCCTCCACACATCATCACCACTCCTCCACACATCCACACATCACCACTCCTCCACACATCACCACTCCTCCACACATCACCACTCCTCCACACATCACCACTCCTCCACACATCACCACTCCTCCACACATCACCCACTCCTCCACACATCACCCACTCCTCCACACATCATCCCACTCCTCCACACATCACCACTCCTCCACACATCACCACTCTCCACACATCACCACTCCTCCACACATCACCCACTCCTCCACACATCACCACTCCTCCACACATCACCACTCCTCCACACATCACCACTCCTCCACACATCACACTCCTCCACACATCACCACTCCTCCACACATCACCCACTCCTCCACACATCACCCACTCCTCCACACATCACCACGTCTCCACACATCACCACTCCTCCACACATCACCCACTCCTCCACACATCACCCACTCCTCCACACATCACCCACTCCTCCACACATCACCCACTCCTCCACACATCACCACTCCTCCACACATCACCCACTCCTCCACACATCACCCACTCCTCCACACATCACATCACCACTCCTCCACACATCACCCACTCCTCCACACATCACCACGTCTCCACACATCACCACGTCTCCACACATCACCCACTCTCCACACATCACCCACTCCTCCACACATCACCCACTCCTCCACACATCACCACGTCTCCACACATCACCACGTCTCCACACATCACCCACGTCCTCCACACATCACCCACTCCTCCACACATCACCCACTCCTCCACACATCACCCACTCCTCCACACATCACCCACTCCTCCACACATCACCCACTCCTCCACACATCACCCACTCCTCCACACATCACCACGTCTCCACACATCACCACTCCTCCACACATCACCCACTCCTCCACACATCACCCACTCCTCCACACATCACCACTCCTCCACACATCACCACTCCTCCACACATCACCACTCCTCCACACATCACCCACTCCTCCACACATCACCACTCCTCCACACATCACCACTCCTCCACACATCACCACGTCTCCACACATCACCCACTCCTCCACACATCACCACGTCTCCACACATCACCACTCCTCCACACATCACCCACTCCTCCACACATCACCCACTCCTCCACACATCACCACGTCTCCACACATCACCACTCCTCCACACATCACCACGTCTCCACACATCACCCACTCCTCCACACATCACCACGTCTCCACACATCACCCACTCCTCCACACATCACCACTCCTCCACACATCACCCACTCCTCCACACATCACCACTCTCCACACATCACCCACTCCTCCACACATCACCCACTCCTCCACACATCACCCACTCCTCCACACATCACCACTCCTCCACACATCACCCACTCCTCCACACATCACCCACTCCTCCACACATCACCACTCCTCCACACATCACCACTCCTCCACACATCACCACTCCTCCACACATCACCCACTCCTCCACACATCACCACGTCTCCACACATCACCACTCCTCCACACATCACCACGTCTCCACACATCACCACGTCTCCACACATCACCCACTCCTCCACACATCACCACTCCTCCACACATCACCCACTCCTCCACACATCACCACGTCTCCACACATCACCCACTCCTCCACACATCACCACTCCTCCACACATCACCCACTCCTCCACACATCACCCACTCCTCCACACATCACATCACCACTCCTCCACACATCACCACGTCTCCACACATCACCCACTCCTCCACACATCACCCACTCCTCCACACATCACCCACTCCTCCACACATCACCACTCCTCCACACATCACCCACTCCTCCACACATCACCACGTCTCCACACATCACCCACTCCTCCACACATCACCCACTCCTCCACACATCACCCACTCCTCCACACATCACCACGTCTCCACACATCACCCACTCCTCCACACATCACCCACTCCTCCACACATCACCACGTCTCCACACATCACCCACTCCTCCACACATCACCCACTCCTCCACACATCACCCACTCCTCCACACATCACCACGTCTCCACACATCACCCACTCCTCCACACATCACCCACTCCTCCACACATCACCCACTCCTCCACACATCACCCACTCCTCCACACATCACCACTCCTCCACACATCACCACGTCTCCACACATCACCACGTCTCCACACATCACCCACTCCTCCACACATCACCCACTCCTCCACACATCACCCACTCCTCCACACATCACCACGTCTCCACACATCACCACGTCTCCACACATCACCCACTCCTCCACACATCACCCACTCCTCCACACATCACCACGTCTCCACACATCACCACTCCTCCACACATCACCCACTCCTCCACACATCACCCACTCCTCCACACATCACCCACTCCTCCACACATCACCCACTCCTCCACACATCACCACTCCTCCACACATCACCACTCCTCCACACATCACCACTCCTCCACACATCACCACTCCTCCACACATCACCACTCCTCCACACATCACCCACTCCTCCACACATCACCCACTCCTCCACACATCACCCACTCCTCCACACATCACCACTCCTCCACACATCACCCACTCCTCCACACATCACCACTCCTCCACACATCACCACTCCTCCACACATCACCCACTCCTCCACACATCACCCACTCCTCCACACATCACCACTCCTCCACACATCACCCACTCCTCCACACATCACCACGTCTCCACACATCACCCACTCCTCCACACATCACCACTCCTCCACACATCACCCACTCCTCCACACATCACCCACTCCTCCACACATCACCCACTCCTCCACACATCACCACTCCTCCACACATCACCACACTCCTCCACACATCACCCACTCCTCCACACATCACCCACTCCTCCACACATCACCACTCCTCCACACATCACCACTCCTCCACACATCACCCACTCCTCCACACATCACCCACTCCTCCACACATCACCCACTCCTCCACACATCACCCACTCCTCCACACATCACCACTCCTCCACACATCACCACTCCTCCACACATCACCCACTCCTCCACACATCACCCACTCCTCCACACATCACCACTCCTCCACACATCACCACTCCTCCACACATCACCACTCCTCCACACATCACCCACTCCTCCACACATCACCCACTCCTCCACACATCACCCACTCCTCCACACATCACCACGTCTCCACACATCACCCACTCCTCCACACATCACCCACTCCTCCACACATCACCCACTCCTCCACACATCACCACTCCTCCACACATCACCCACTCCTCCACACATCACCCACTCCTCCACACATCACCCACTCCTCCACACATCACCCACTCCTCCACACATCACCACGTCTCCACACATCACCCACTCCTCCACACATCACCCACTCCTCCACACATCACCCACTCCTCCACACATCACCACTCCTCCACACATCACCCACTCCTCCACACATCACCCACTCCTCCACACATCACCACGTCTCCACACATCACCCACACCTCCACACAACACCACTCCTCCACACATCACCACTCCTCCACACATCACCCACTCCTCCACACATCACCCACTCCTCCACACATCACCACGTCTCCACACATCACCACTCCTCCACACATCACCACGTCCTCCACACATCACCACTCCTCCACACATCACCCACTCCTCCACACATCACCACGTCTCCACACATCACCACGTCTCCACACATCACCCACTCCTCCACACATCACCACTCCTCCACACATCACCCACTCCTCCACACATCACCCACTCCTCCACACATCACCACTCCTCCACACATCACCACTCCTCCACACATCACCACTCCTCCACACATCACCACGTCTCCACACATCACCACTCCTCCACACATCACCCACTCCTCCACACATCACCACGTCTCCACACATCACCACTCCTCCACACATCACCCACTCCTCCACACATCACCACTCCTCCACACATCACCCACTCCTCCACACATCACCACTCCTCCACACATCACCACGTCTCCACACATCACCCACTCCTCCACACATCACCCACTCCTCCACACATCACCCACTCCTCCACACATCACCCACTCCTCCACACATCACCACTCCTCCACACATCACCCACGTCTCCACACATCACCACGTCTCCACACATCACCCACTCCTCCACACATCACCCACTCCTCCACACATCACCCACTCCTCCACACATCACCCACTCCTCCACACATCACCACGTCTCCACACATCACCCACTCCTCCACACATCACCCACTCCTCCACACATCACCACGTCTCCACACATCACCCACTCCTCCACACATCACCCACTCCTCCACACATCACCCACTCCTCCACACATCACCCACTCCTCCACACATCACCACGTCTCCACACATCACCCACTCCTCCACACATCACCCACTCCTCCACACATCACCCACTCCTCCACACATCACCACTCCTCCACACATCACCACTCCTCCACACATCACCACTCCTCCACACATCACCACTCCTCCACACATCACCACTCCTCCACACATCACCACTCCTCCACACATCACCACGTCCTCCACACATCACCACGTCTCCACACATCACCCACTCCTCCACACATCACCCACTCCTCCACACATCACCCACTCCTCCACACATCACCCACTCCTCCACACATCACCACGTCTCCACACATCACCACGTCTCCACACATCACCACGTCTCCACACATCACCCACTCCTCCACACATCACCCACTCCTCCACACATCACCCACTCCTCCACACATCACCCACTCCTCCACACATCACCACGTCTCCACACATCACCACGTCTCCACACATCACCCACTCCTCCACACATCACCCACTCCTCCACACATCACCACTCCTCCACACATCACCCACTCCTCCACACATCACCCACTCCTCCACACATCACCCACTCCTCCACACATCACCCACTCCTCCACACATCACCCACTCCTCCACACATCACCCACTCCTCCACACATCACCCACTCCTCCACACATCACCACTCCTCCACACATCACCACGTCTCCACACATCACCCACTCCTCCACACATCACCACGTCTCCACACATCACCCACTCCTCCACACATCACCCACTCCTCCACACATCACCCACTCCTCCACACATCACCACGTCTCCACACATCACCCACTCCTCCACACATCACCCACTCCTCCACACATCACCCACTCCTCCACACATCACCCACTCCTCCACACATCACCACGTCTCCACACATCACCCACTCCTCCACACATCACCACGTCTCCACACATCACCCACTCCTCCACACATCACCACTCCTCCACACATCACCACGTCTCCACACATCACCACTCCTCCACACATCACCACTCCTCCACACATCACCACTCCTCCACACATCACCACTCCTCCACACATCACCCACTCCTCCACACATCACCACGTCTCCACACATCACCACTCCTCCACACATCACCCACTCCTCCACACATCACCCACTCCTCCACACATCACCACTCCTCCACACATCACCCACTCCTCCACACATCACCCACTCCTCCACACATCACCACTCCTCCACACATCACCACTCCTCCACACATCACCACTCCTCCACACATCACCCACTCCTCCACACATCACCACTCCACACATCACCCACTCCTCCACACATCACCCACTCCTCCACACATCACCCACTCCTCCACACATCACCACTCCTCCACACATCACCCACTCCTCCACACATCACCCACTCCTCCACACATCACCCACTCCTCCACACATCACCACTCCTCCACACATCACCCACTCCTCCACACATCACCCACTCCTCCACACATCACCCACTCCTCCACACATCACCCACTCCTCCACACATCACCCACTCCTCCACACATCACCCACTCCTCCACACATCACTCCTCCACACATCACCCACTCCTCCACACATCACCCACTCCTCCACACATCACCACGTCTCCACACATCACCCACTCCTCCACACATCACCCACTCCTCCACACATCACCCACTCCTCCACACATCACCCACTCCTCCACACATCACCACGTCTCCACACATCACCACGTCTCCACACATCACCACTCCTCCACACATCACCCACTCCTCCACACATCACCCACTCCTCCACACATCACCCACTCCTCCACACATCACCACGTCTCCACACATCACCCACTCCTCCACACATCACCCACTCCTCCACACATCACCACTCCTCCACACATCACCCACTCCTCCACACATCACCCACTCCTCCACACATCCCACTCCTCCACACATCACCACTCCTCCACACATCACCCACTCCTCCACACATCACCCACTCCTCCACACATCACCACGTCTCCACACATCACCCACTCCTCCACACATCACCACTCCTCCACACATCACCCACTCCTCCACACATCACCACTCCTCCACACATCACCCACTCCTCCACACATCACCCACTCCTCCACACATCACCCACTCCTCCACACATCACCCACTCCTCCACACATCACCCACTCCTCCACACATCACCACTCCTCCACACATCACCCACTCCTCCACACATCACCACGTCTCCACACATCACCCACTCCTCCACACATCACCCACTCCTCCACACATCACCCACTCCTCCACACATCACCCACTCCTCCACACATCACCACTCCTCCACACATCACCCACTCCTCCACACATCACCCACTCCTCCACACATCACCCACTCCTCCACACATCACCACTCCTCCACACATCACCCACTCCTCCACACATCACCCACTCCTCCACACATCACCACTCCTCCACACATCACCCACTCCTCCACACATCACCCACTCCTCCACACATCACCCACTCCTCCACACATCACCCACTCCTCCACACATCACCCACTCCTCCACACATCACCACGTCTCCACACATCACCCACTCCTCCACACATCACCCACTCCTCCACACATCACCCACTCCTCCACACATCACCCACTCCTCCACACATCACCCACTCCTCCACACATCACCCACTCCTCCACACATCACCACTCCTCCACACATCACCCACTCCTCCACACATCACCCACTCCTCCACACATCACCACGTCTCCACACATCACCCACTCCTCCACACATCACCCACTCCTCCACACATCACCACTCCTCCACACATCACCCACTCCTCCACACATCACCCACTCCTCCACACATCACCCACTCCTCCACACATCACCCACTCCTCCACACATCACCACGTCTCCACACATCACCCACTCCTCCACACATCACCCACTCCTCCACACATCACCCACTCCTCCACACATCACCCACTCCTCCACACATCACCCACTCCTCCACACATCACCACGTCTCCACACATCACCCACTCCTCCACACATCACCCACTCCTCCACACATCACCCACTCCTCCACACATCACCACTCCTCCACACATCACCACGTCTCCACACATCACCCACTCCTCCACACATCACCCACTCCTCCACACATCACCCACTCCTCCACACATCACCACGTCTCCACACATCACCCACTCCTCCACACATCACCCACTCCTCCACACATCACCCACTCCTCCACACATCACCCACTCCTCCACACATCACCACTCCTCCACACATCACCCACTCCTCCACACATCACCACTCCTCCACACATCACCCACTCCTCCACACATCACCCACTCCTCCACACATCACCACGTCTCCACACATCACCCACTCCTCCACACATCACCCACTCCTCCACACATCACCACTCCTCCACACATCACCCACTCCTCCACACATCACCACGTCTCCACACATCACCCACTCCTCCACACATCACCCACTCCTCCACACATCACCCACTCCTCCACACATCACCACTCCTCCACACATCACCCACTCCTCCACACATCACCCACTCCTCCACACATCACCCACTCCTCCACACATCACCCACTCCTCCACACATCACCCACTCCTCCACACATCACCACGTCTCCACACATCACCCACTCCTCCACACATCACCCACTCCTCCACACATCACCACGTCTCCACACATCACCCACTCCTCCACACATCACCACTCCTCCACACATCACCACTCCTCCACACATCACCCACTCCTCCACACATCACCCACTCCTCCACACATCACCCACTCCTCCACACA
The DNA here is from genome assembly GCF_963921235.1 of Mobula hypostoma. Classification (NCBI taxonomy): domain Eukaryota; kingdom Metazoa; phylum Chordata; class Chondrichthyes; order Myliobatiformes; family Myliobatidae; genus Mobula; species Mobula hypostoma. The sequence goes on from NC_086117.1 coordinate 56,928,501, forward strand.
TCACCCACTCCTCCACACATCACCACGTCTCCACACATCACCCACTCCTCCACACATCACCACTCCTCCACACATCCCACTCCTCCACACATCACCCACTCCTCCACACATCACCACTCCTCCACACATCACCACTCCTCCACACATCACCCACTCCTCCACACATCACCACTCCTCCACACATCACCACTCCTCCACACATCACCCACTCCTCCACACATCACCACTCCTCCACACATCACCACTCCTCCACACATCACCCACTCCTCCACACATCACCCACTCCTCCACACATCACCCACTCCTCCACACATCACCACGTCTCCACACATCACCCACTCCTCCACACATCACCCACTCCTCCACACATCACCCACTCCTCCACACATCACCACTCCTCCAAACATCACCCACTCCTCCACACATCACCCACTCCTCCACACATCACCCACTCCTCCACAAATCACCCACTCCTCCACACATCACCACTCCTCCACACATCACCCACTCCTCCACACATCACCCACTCCTCCACACATCACCACGTCTCCACACATCACCACTCCTCCACACATCACCCACTCCTCCACACATCACCCACTCCTCCACACATCACCCACTCCTCCACACATCACCCACTCCTCCACACATCACCCACTCCTCCACACATCACCACTCCTCCACACATCACCCACTCCTCCACACATCACCCACTCCTCCACACATCACCCACGTCTCCACACATCACCACGTCTCCACACATCACCCACTCCTCCACACATCACCACTCCTCCACACATCACCCACTCCTCCACACATCACCCACTCCTCCACACATCACCACGTCTCCACACATCACCCACTCCTCCACACATCACCCACTCCTCCACACATCACCCACTCCTCCACACATCACCACTCCTCCACACATCACCCACTCCTCCACACATCACCCACTCCTCCACACATCACCACTCCTCCACACATCACCACTCCTCCACACATCACCACTCCTCCACACATCACCCACTCCTCCACACATCACCACGTCTCCACACATCACCCACTCCTCCACACATCACCACGTCTCCACACATCACCCACTCCTCCCACATCACCACCTCCACACATCACCCACTCCTCCACACATCACCACCTCCTCCACACATCACCCACTCCTCCACACATCACCCACTCCTCCACACATCACCCACTCCTCCACACATCACCCACTCCTCCACACATCACCACGTCTCCACACATCACCCACGTCTCCACACATCACCCACTCCTCCACACATCACCCACTCCTCCACACATCACCCACTCCTCCACACATCACCACGTCTCCACACATCACCACTCCTCCACACATCACCCACTCCTCCACACATCACCACTCCTCCACACATCACCCACTCCTCCACACATCACCCACTCCTCCACACATCACCACGTCTCCACACATCACCACGTCTCCACACATCACCCACTCCTCCACACATCACCCACTCCTCCACACATCACCACGTCTCCACACATCACCCACTCCTCCACACATCACCCACTCCTCCACACATCACCCACTCCTCCACACATCACCACTCCTCCACACATCACCCACTCCTCCACACATCACCCACTCCTCCACACATCACCACGTCTCCACACATCACCCACTCCTCCACACATCACCCACTCCTCCACACATCACCCACTCCTCCACACATCACCACTCTCCACACATCACCACTCCTCCACACATCACCCACTCCTCCACACATCACTCCTCCCACGTCTCCACACATCACCCACTCCTCCACACATCACCACTCCTCCACACATCACCACGTCTCCACACATCACCACGTCCTCCACACATCACCACTCCTCCACACATCACCACGTCTCCACACATCACCCACTCCTCCACACATCACCCACTCCTCCACACATCACCACTCCTCCACACATCACCCACTCCTCCACACATCACCCACGTCTCCACACATCACCACTCCTCCACACATCACCACTCCTCCACACATCACCCACTCCTCCACACATCACCACTCCTCCACACATCACCACTCCTCCACACATCACCCACTCCTCCACACATCACCCACTCCTCCACACATCACCACTCCTCCACACATCACCCACTCCTCCACACATCACCACTCCTCCACACATCACCCACTCCTCCACACATCACCCACTCCTCCACACATCACCCACTCCTCCACACATCACCACGTCTCCACACATCACCACTCCTCCACACATCACCCACTCCTCCACACATCACCCACTCCTCCACACATCACCACGTCTCCACACATCACCACGTCCTCCACACATCACCCACTCCTCCACACATCACCACTCCTCCACACATCACCCACTCCTCCACACATCACCCACTCCTCCACACATCACCACTCCTCCACACATCACCACTCCTCCACACATCACCCACTCCTCCACACATCACCCACTCCTCCACACATCACCCACTCCTCCACACATCACCACGTCTCCACACATCACCACTCCTCCACACATCACCCACGCCTCCACACATCACCACGTCCTCCACACATCACCCACTCCTCCACACATCACCACTCCTCCACACATCACCACGTCTCCACACATCACCCACTCCTCCACACATCACCCACTCCTCCACACATCACCCACTCCTCCACACATCACCCACTCCTCCACACATCACCCACTCCTCCACACATCACCCACTCCTCCACACATCACCCACTCCTCCACACATCACCCACTCCTCCACACATCACCCACTCCTCCACACATCACCACTCCTCCACACATCACCCACTCCTCCACACATCACCACGTCTCCACACATCACCCACTCCTCCACACATCACCACTCCTCCACACATCACCCACTCCTCCACACATCACCCACTCCTCCACACATCACCACTCCTCCACACATCACCACGTCTCCACACATCACCCACTCCTCCACACATCACCACTCCTCCACACATCACCCACTCCTCCACACATCACCACTCCTCCACACATCACCCACTCCTCCACACATCACCCACTCCTCCACACATCACCCACTCCTCCACACATCACCCACTCCTCCACACATCACCCACTCCTCCACACATCACCCACTCCTCCACACATCACCACTCCTCCACACATCACCCACTCCTCCACACATCACCCACTCCTCCACACATCACCCACTCCTCCACACATCACCACTCCTCCACACATCACCCACTCCTCCACACATCACCACGTCTCCACACATCACCCACTCCTCCACACATCACCCACTCCTCCACACATCACCACTCCTCCACACATCACCCACTCCTCCACACATCACCACTCCTCCACACATCACCCACTCCTCCACACATCACCACTCCTCCACACATCACCCACTCCTCCACACATCACCACTCCTCCACACATCACCCACTCCTCCACACATCACCCACTCCTCCACACATCACCCACTCCTCCACACATCACCACGTCTCCACACATCACCACTCCTCCACACATCACCCACTCCTCCACACATCACCCACTCCTCCACACATCACCCACTCCTCCACACATCACCCACTCCTCCACACATCACCCACTCTCCACACATCACCACTCCTCCACACATCACCCACTCCTCCACACATCACCACTCCTCCACACATCACCCACTCCTCCACACATCACCACTCCTCCCACACACCCCTCCACACATCACCACTCCTCCACACATCACCCACTCCTCCACACATCACCACTCTCTCCACACATCACCACTCTCCACACATCACCCACTCCTCCACACATCACCCACTCCTCCACACATCACCACTCCTCCACACATCACCCACTCCTCCACACATCACCCACTCCTCCACACATCACCACTCCTCCACACATCACCACTCCTCCACACATCACCCACTCCTCCACACATCACCCACTCCTCCACACATCACCCACTCCTCCACACATCACCACTCCTCCACACATCACCCACTCCTCCACACATCACCCACTCCTCCACACATCACCACGTCTCCACACATCACCACGTCTCCACACATCACCACTCCTCCACACATCACCCACTCCTCCACACATCACCCACTCCTCCACACATCACCCACTCCTCCACACATCACCACTCCTCCACACATCACCACTCCTCCACACATCACCCACTCCTCCACACATCACCCACTCCTCCACACATCACCCACTCCTCCACACATCACCCACTCCTCCACACATCACCACTCCTCCACACATCACCACTCCTCCACACATCACCCACTCCTCCACACATCACCACTCTCCACACATCACCACGTCTCCACACATCACCCACTCCTCCACACATCACCCACTCCTCCACACATCACCCACTCCTCCACACATCACCCACTCCTCCACACATCACCCACTCCTCCACACATCACCCACTCCTCCACACATCACCACTCCTCCACACATCACCACTCCTCCACACATCACCCACTCCTCCACACATCACCACTCCTCCACACATCACCACTCCTCCACACATCACCCACTCCTCCACACATCACCACGTCTCCACACATCACCCACTCCTCCACACATCACCCACTCCTCCACACATCACCCACTCCTCCACACATCCAACCACTCCTCCACACCACTCCTCACACATCACCACTCCTCCACACATCACCCACTCCTCCACACATCACCCACTCCTCCACACATCACCCACTCCTCCACACATCACCACGTCTCCACACATCACCACGTCTCCACACATCACCCACTCCTCCACACATCACCCACTCCTCCACACATCACCCACTCCTCCACACATCACCCACTCCTCCACACATCACCCACTCCTCCACACATCACCACGTCTCCACACATCACCACGTCTCCACACATCACCCACTCCTCCACACATCACCCACTCCTCCACACATCACCCACTCCTCCACACATCACCCACTCCTCCACACATCACCCACTCCTCCACACATCACCCACTCCTCCACACATCACCACTCCTCCACACATCACCCACTCCTCCACACATCACCCACTCCTCCACACATCACCCACTCCTCCACACATCACCCACTCCTCCACACATCACCCACTCCTCCACACATCACCCACTCCTCCACACATCACCCACTCCTCCACACATCACCCACTCCTCCACACATCACCCACTCCTCCACACATCACCCACTCCTCCACACATCACCCACTCCTCCACACATCACCACTCCTCCACACATCACCCACTCCTCCACACATCACCACTCCTCCACACATCACCCACTCCTCCACACATCACCCACTCCTCCACACATCACCCACTCCTCCACACATCACCCACTCCTCCACACATCACCACGTCTCCACACATCACCCACTCCTCCACACATCACCACTCCTCCACACATCACCCACTCCTCCACACATCACCCACTCCTCCACACATCACCCACTCCTCCACACATCACCCACTCCTCCACACATCACCCACTCCTCCACACATCACCCACTCCTCCACACATCACCACGTCTCCACACATCACCACTCCTCCACACATCACCACTCTCCACACATCACCCACTCCTCCACACATCACCCACTCCTCCACACATCACCACTCCTCCACACATCACCCACTCCTCCACACATCACCCACTCCTCCACACATCACCACTCCTCCACACATCACCCACTCCTCCACACATCACCCACTCCTCCACACATCACCACTCCTCCACACATCACCCACTCCTCCACACATCACCCACTCCTCCACACATCACCACTCCTCCACACATCACCCACTCCTCCACACATCACCACTCCTCCACACATCACCCACTCCTCCACACATCACCACTCCTCCACACATCACCACTCCTCCACACATCACCCACTCCTCCACACATCACCCACTCCTCCACACATCACCCACTCCTCCACACATCACCCACTCCTCCACACATCACCCACTCCTCCACACATCACCCACTCCTCCACACATCACCACTCCTCCACACATCACCACTCTCCACACATCACCACTCCTCCACACATCACCACTCCTCCACACATCACCCACTCCTCCACACATCACCCACTCCTCCACACATCACCACTCCTCCACACATCACCACTCCTCCACACATCACCACTCCTCCACACATCACCCACTCCTCCACACATCACCCACTCCTCCACACATCACCACTCCTCCACACATCACCACTCCTCCACACATCACCACTCCTCCACACATCACCCACTCCTCCACACATCACCACTCCTCCACACATCACCCACTCCTCCACACATCACCCACTCCTCCACACATCACCACTCCTCCACACATCACCACGTCTCCACACATCACCCACTCCTCCACACATCACCCACTCCTCCACACATCACCACTCCTCCACACATCACCACGTCTCCACACATCACCCACTCCTCCACACATCACCCACTCCTCCACACATCACCACGTCTCCACACATCACCCACTCCTCCACACATCACCCACTCCTCCACACATCACCCACTCCTCCACACATCACCCACTCCTCCACACATCACCCACTCCTCCACACATCACCACGTCTCCACACATCACCACTCCTCCACACATCACCCACTCCTCCACACATCACCCACTCCTCCACACATCACCACTCCTCCACACATCACCACTCCTCCACATATCACCCACTCCTCCACAATCACCCACTCCTCCACACATCACCCACTCCTCCACACATCACCCACTCCTCCACACATCACCCACTCCTCCACACATCACCACTCCTCCACACATCACCCACTCCTCCACACATCACCCACTCCTCCACACATCACCCACTCCTCCACACATCACCCACTCCTCCACACATCACCACTCCTCCACACATCACCCTCCCACATCACCACTCTCCACACATCACCCACTCCTCCACACATCACCCACTCCTCCACACATCACCCACTCCTCCACACATCACCACTCTCCACACATCACCCACTCCTCCACACATCACCACGTCTCCACACATCACCCACTCCTCCACACATCACCACTCCTCCTCCACACATCACCCACTCCTCCACACATCACCACTCCTCCACACATCACCCACTCCTCCACACATCACCACTCCTCCACACATCACCCACTCCTCCACACATCACCCACTCCTCCACACATCACCCACTCCTCCACACATCACCACTCCTCCACACATCACCACTCCTCCACACATCACCCACTCCTCCACACATCACCACTCCTCCACACATCACCCACTCCTCCACACATCACCACGTCTCCACACATCACCCACTCCTCCACACATCACCACGTCTCCACACATCACCCACTCCTCCACACATCACCCACTCCTCCACACATCACCCACTCCTCCACACATCACCACTCCTCCACACATCACCACTCCTCCACACATCACCCACTCCTCCACACATCACCACTCCTCCACACATCACCCACTCCTCCACACATCACCCACTCCTCCACACATCACCCACTCCTCCACACATCACCACGTCTCCACACATCACCCACTCCTCCACACATCACCCACTCCTCCACACATCACCCACTCCTCCACACATCACCCACTCCTCCACACATCACCACGTCTCCACACATCACCCACTCCTCCACACATCACCACGTCTCCACACATCACCACGTCTCCACACATCACCCACTCCTCCACACATCACCACTCCTCCACACATCACCCACTCCTCCACACATCACCACTCCTCCACATATCACCCACTCCTCCACATATCACCCACTCCTCCACACATCACCCACTCCTCCACACATCACCCACTCCTCCACACATCACCCACTCCTCCACACATCACCACGTCTCCACACATCACCACGTCTCCACACATCACCCACTCCTCCACACATCACCCACTCCTCCACACATCACCCACTCCTCCACACATCACCACGTCTCCACACATCACCACTCCTCCACACATCACCCACTCCTCCACACATCACCACTCCTCCACACATCACCCACTCCTCCACACATCACCACTCCTCCACATATCACCCACTCCTCCACATATCACCCACTCCTCCACACATCACCCACTCCTCCACACATCACCACTCCTCCACACATCACCCACTCCTCCACACATCACCACTCCTCCACACATCACCCACTCCTCCACACATCACCCACTCCTCCACACATCACCCACTCCTCCACACATCACCCACTCCTCCACACATCACCCACTCCTCCACACATCACCACGTCTCCACACATCACCCACTCCTCCACACATCACCCACTCCTCCACACATCACCACGTCTCCACACATCACCCACTCCTCCACACATCACCACGTCTCCACACATCACCACGTCTCCACACATCACCACGTCTCCACACATCACCCACTCCTCCACACATCACCCACTCCTCCACACATCACCCACTCCTCCACACATCACCACGTCTCCACACATCACCACTCCTCCACACATCACCCACTCCTCCACACATCACCCACTCCTCCACAGATCACCACGTCTCCACACATCACCCACTCCTCCACACATCACCACGTCTCCACACATCACCACGTCTCCACACATCACCACGTCTCCACACATCACCCACTCCTCCACACATCACCACTCCTCCACACATCACCACGTCTCCACACATCACCCACTCCTCCACACATCACCCACTCCTCCACACATCACCCACTCCTCCACACATCACCACGTCTCCACACATCACCACGTCTCCACACATCACCACTCCTCCACACATCACCCACTCCTCCACACATCACCACGTCTCCACACATCACCACGTCTCCACACATCACCCACTCCTCCACACATCACCCACTCCTCCACACATCACCACGTCTCCACACATCACCCACTCCTCCACACATCACCCACTCCTCCACACATCACCCACTCCTCCACACATCACCACGTCTCCACACATCACCACGTCTCCACACATCACCCACTCCTCCACACATCACCACTCCTCCACACATCACCACGTCTCCACACATCACCCACTCCTCCACACATCACCACGTCTCCACACATCACCACGTCTCCACACATCACCCACGTCTCCACACATCACCCACTCCTCCACACATCACCCACGTCTCCACACATCACCACGTCTCCACACATCACCCACTCCTCCACACATCACCCACTCCTCCACACATCACCACGTCTCCACACATCACCCACTCCTCCACACATCACCCACTCCTCCACACATCACCACGTCTCCACACATCACCCACTCCTCCACACATCACCACGTCTCCACACATCACCCACTCCTCCACACATCACCACGTCTCCACACATCACCCACTCCTCCACACATCACCACGTCTCCACACATCACCCACTCCTCCACACATCACCCACTCCTCCACACATCACCCACTCCTCCACACATCACCCACTCCTCCACACATCACCACGTCTCCACACATCACCCACTCCTCCACACATCACCCACTCCTCCACACATCACCACGTCTCCACACATCACCCACTCCTCCACACATCACCCACTCCTCCACACATCACCCACTCCTCCACACATCACCCACTCCTCCACACATCACCACGTCTCCACACATCACCCACTCCTCCACACATCACCCACTCCTCCACACATCACCACGTCTCCACACATCACCCACTCCTCCACACATCACCCACTCCTCCACACATCACCCACTCCTCCACACATCACCCACTCCTCCACACATCACCCACTCCTCCACACATCACCACGTCTCCACACATCACCCACTCCTCCACACATCACCCACTCCTCCACACATCACCCACTCCTCCACACATCACCACGTCTCCACACATCACCACGTCTCCACACATCACCACGTCTCCACACATCACCCACTCCTCCACACATCACCACTCCTCCACACATCACCCACTCCTCCACACATCACCACTCCTCCACACATCACCCACTCCTCCACACATCACCCACTCCTCCACACATCACCACGTCTCCACACATCACCACGTCTCCACACATCACCACGTCTCCACACATCACCCACTCCTCCACACATCACCCACTCCTCCACACATCACCCACTCCTCCACACATCACCACTCCTCCACACATCACCCACTCCTCCACACATCACCCACTCCTCCACACATCACCCACTCCTCCACACATCACCCACTCCTCCACACATCACCACGTCTCCACACATCACCACGTCTCCACACATCACCACTCCTCCACACATCACCCACTCCTCCACACATCACCCACTCCTCCACACATCACCCACTCCTCCACACATCACCCACTCCTCCACACATCACCCACTCCTCCACACATCACCACTCCTCCACACATCACCCACTCCTCCACACATCACCACGTCTCCACACATCACCCACTCCTCCACACATCACCCACTCCTCCACACATCACCACTCCTCCACACATCACCCACTCCTCCACACATCACCCACTCCTCCACACATCACCACGTCTCCACACATCACCCACGTCTCCACACATCACCCACTCCTCCACACATCACCACGTCTCCACACATCACCCACTCCTCCACACATCACCACGTCTCCACACATCACCCACTCCTCCACACATCACCCACTCCTCCACACATCACCCACTCCTCCACACATCACCCACTCCTCCACACATCACCACTCCTCCACACATCACCACTCCTCCACACATCACCACGTCTCCACACATCACCACGTCTCCACACATCACCCACTCCTCCACACATCACCCACTCCTCCACACATCACCCACTCCTCCACACATCACCCACTCCTCCACACATCACCCACTCCTCCACACATCACCACGTCTCCACACATCACCCACTCCTCCACACATCACCCACTCCTCCACACATCACCCACTCCTCCACACATCACCACGTCTCCACACATCACCCACTCCTCCACACATCACCACGTCTCCACACATCACCCACTCCTCCACACATCACCCACTCCTCCACACATCACCCACTCCTCCACACATCACCCACTCCTCCACACATCACCACGTCTCCACACATCACCCACTCCTCCACACATCACCCACTCCTCCACACATCACCACTCCTCCACACATCACCCACTCCTCCACACATCACCCACTCCTCCACACATCACCCACTCCTCCACACATCACCACGTCTCCACACATCACCCACTCCTCCACACATCACCACGTCTCCACACATCACCCACTCCTCCACACATCACCCACTCCTCCACACATCACCCACTCCTCCACACATCACCCACTCCTCCACACATCACCCACTCCTCCACACATCACCCACTCCTCCACACATCACCCACTCCTCCACACATCACCACGTCTCCACACATCACCACGTCTCCACACATCACCCACTCCTCCACACATCACCACGTCTCCACACATCACCCACTCCTCCACACATCACCCACTCCTCCACACATCACCACGTCTCCACACATCACCCACTCCTCCACACATCACCCACTCCTCCACACATCACCCACTCCTCCACACATCACCCACTCCTCCACACATCACCACTCCTCCACACATCACCCACTCCTCCACACATCACCCACTCCTCCACACATCACCCACTCCTCCACACATCACCACGTCTCCACACATCACCACGTCTCCACACATCACCCACTCCTCCACACATCACCACGTCTCCACACATCACCACGTCTCCACACATCACCCACTCCTCCACACATCACCACGTCTCCACACATCACCACGTCTCCACACATCACCCACTCCTCCACACATCACCCACTCCTCCACACATCACCCACTCCTCCACACATCACCCACTCCTCCACACATCACCCACTCCTCCACACATCACCCACGTCTCCACACATCACCCACTCCTCCACACATCACCACGTCTCCACACATCACCACGTCTCCACACATCACCACGTCTCCACACATCACCCACTCCTCCACACATCACCCACTCCTCCACACATCACCCACTCCTCCACACATCACCCACTCCTCCACACATCACCCACTCCTCCACACATCACCACTCCTCCACACATCACCCACTCCTCCACACATCACCCACTCCTCCACACATCACCCACTCCTCCACACATCACCACGTCTCCACACATCACCACGTCTCCACACATCACCCACTCCTCCACACATCACCACTCCTCCACACATCACCACGTCTCCACACATCACCACGTCTCCACACATCACCCACTCCTCCACACATCACCCACTCCTCCACACATCACCCACTCCTCCACACATCACCCACTCCTCCACACATCACCACGTCTCCACACATCACCCACTCCTCCACACATCACCCACTCCTCCACACATCACCCACTCCTCCACACATCACCACGTCTCCACACATCACCACGTCTCCACACATCACCCACTCCTCCACACATCACCCACTCCTCCACACATCACCCACTCCTCCACACATCACCCACTCCTCCACACATCACCCACTCCTCCACACATCACCCACTCCTCCACACATCACCACTCCTCCACACATCACCCACTCCTCCACACATCACCCACTCCTCCACACATCACCCACTCCTCCACACATCACCACTCCTCCACACATCACCCACTCCTCCACACATCACCCACTCCTCCACACATCACCCACTCCTCCACACATCACCCACTCCTCCACACATCACCACGTCTCCACACATCACCCACTCCTCCACACATCACCCACTCCTCCACACATCACCACGTCTCCACACATCACCACGTCTCCACACATCACCACTCCTCCACACATCACCCACTCCTCCACACATCACCCACTCCTCCACACATCACCACGTCTCCACACATCACCACGTCTCCACACATCACCACGTCTCCACACATCACCCACTCCTCCACACATCACCCACTCCTCCACACATCACCCACTCCTCCACACATCACCACGTCTCCACACATCACCACGTCTCCACACATCACCCACTCCTCCACACATCACCACGTCTCCACACATCACCCACTCCTCCACACATCACCCACGTCTCCACACATCACCCACTCCTCCACACATCACCCACTCCTCCACACATCACCCACTCCTCCACACATCACCCACTCCTCCACACATCACCCACTCCTCCACACATCACCCACTCCTCCACACATCACCACGTCTCCACACATCACCACGTCTCCACACATCACCCACTCCTCCACACATCACCACGTCTCCACACATCACCCACTCCTCCACACATCACCACGTCTCCACACATCACCACGTCTCCACACATCACCCACTCCTCCACACATCACCCACTCCTCCACACATCACCCACTCCTCCACACATCACCACTCCTCCACACATCACCACGTCTCCACACATCACCCACTCCTCCACACATCACCCACTCCTCCACACATCACCCACTCCTCCACACATCACCCACTCCTCCACACATCACCACGTCTCCACACATCACCCACTCCTCCACACATCACCACGTCTCCACACATCACCCACTCCTCCACACATCACCACGTCTCCACACATCACCCACTCCTCCACACATCACCACGTCTCCACACATCACCCACTCCTCCACACATCACCACGTCTCCACACATCACCCACTCCTCCACACATCACCCACTCCTCCACACATCACCCACTCCTCCACACATCACCACGTCTCCACACATCACCCACTCCTCCACACATCACCCACTCCTCCACACATCACCCACTCCTCCACACATCACCACTCCTCCACACATCACCCACTCCTCCACACATCACCACGTCTCCACACATCACCCACTCCTCCACACATCACCCACTCCTCCACACATCACCCACTCCTCCACACATCACCCACGCCTCCACACATCACCACGTCTCCACACATCACCACTCCTCCACACATCACCCACTCCTCCACACATCACCACTCCTCCACACATCACCCACTCCTCCACACATCACCCACTCCTCCACACATCACACACTCCTCCACACATCACCACTCCTCCACACATCACCCACTCCTCCACACATCACCACGTCTCCACACATCACCCACTCCTCCACACATCACCCACTCCTCCACACATCACCCACTCCTCCACACATCACCCACTCCTCCACACATCACCACTCCTCCACACATCACCCACTCCTCCACACATCACCACGTCTCCACACATCACCCACTCCTCCACACATCACCACGTCTCCACACATCACCACGTCTCCACACATCACCCACTCCTCCACACATCACCCACGTCTCCACACATCACCACGTCTCCACACATCACCCACTCCTCCACACATCACCCACTCCTCCACACATCACCCACTCCTCCACACATCACCACTCCTCCACACATCACCCACTCCTCCACACATCACCACGTCTCCACACATCACCCACTCCTCCACACATCACCCACTCCTCCACACATCACCACTCCTCCACACATCACCACGTCTCCACACATCACCCACTCCTCCACACATCACCACTCCTCCACACATCACCACGTCTCCACACATCACCCACGTCTCCACACATCACCCACTCCTCCACACATCACCCACTCCTCCACACATCACCCACTCCTCCACACATCACCCACTCCTCCACACATCACCACGTCTCCACACATCACCCACGTCTCCACACATCACCCACTCCTCCACACATCACCCACTCCTCCACACATCACCCACGTCTCCACACATCACCACGTCTCCACACATCACCCACTCCTCCACACATCACCACGTCTCCACACATCACCCACTCCTCCACACATCACCCACTCCTCCACACATCACCCACTCCTCCACACATCACCCACTCCTCCACACATCACCACTCCTCCACACATCACCACTCCTCCACACATCACCACGTCTCCACACATCACCACGTCTCCACACATCACCCACTCCTCCACACATCACCCACTCCTCCACACATCACCACGTCTCCACACATCACCCACTCCTCCACACATCACCCACTCCTCCACACATCACCACGTCTCCACACATCACCACTCCTCCACACATCACCCACTCCTCCACACATCACCACGTCTCCACACATCACCACGTCTCCACACATCACCCACTCCTCCACACATCACCCACTCCTCCACACATCACCACGTCTCCACACATCACCACTCCTCCACACATCACCCACTCCTCCACACATCACCCACTCCTCCACACATCACCACGTCTCCACACATCACCACTCCTCCACACATCACCCACTCCTCCACACATCACCCACTCCTCCACACATCACCACGTCTCCACACATCACCCACTCCTCCACACATCACCCACTCCTCCACACATCACCACGTCTCCACACATCACCCACTCCTCCACACATCACCACGTCTCCACACATCACCCACTCCTCCACACATCACCCACTCCTCCACACATCACCCACTCCTCCACACATCACCCACTCCTCCACACATCACCCACTCCTCCACACATCACCCACTCCTCCACACATCACCCACTCCTCCACACATCACCACGTCTCCACACATCACCCACTCCTCCACACATCACCACGTCTCCACACATCACCCACTCCTCCACACATCACCCACTCCTCCACACATCACCCACTCCTCCACACATCACCACGTCTCCACACATCACCCACTCCTCCACACATCACCCACTCCTCCACACATCACCACTCCTCCACACATCACCCACTCCTCCACACATCACCCACTCCTCCACACATCACCACTCCTCCACACATCACCACGTCTCCACACATCACCCACGTCTCCACACATCACCACGTCTCCACACATCACCCACTCCTCCACACATCACCACTCCTCCACACATCACCCACTCCTCCACACATCACCACTCCTCCACACATCACCACGTCTCCACACATCACCCACTCCTCCACACATCACCCACTCCTCCACACATCACCACGTCTCCACACATCACCACGTCTCCACACATCACCCACTCCTCCACACATCACCACTCCTCCACACATCACCCACTCCTCCACACATCACCCACTCCTCCACACATCACCCACTCCTCCACACATCACCACGTCTCCACACATCACCCACTCCTCCACACATCACCCACTCCTCCACACATCACCCACTCCTCCACACATCACCCACTCCTCCACACATCACCCACTCCTCCACACATCACCCACTCCTCCACACATCACCACTCCTCCACACATCACCCACTCCTCCACACATCACCACGTCTCCACACATCACCACGTCTCCACACATCACCACTCCTCCACACATCACCCACTCCTCCACACATCACCCACTCCTCCACACATCACCCACTCCTCCACACATCACCCACTCCTCCACACATCACCCACTCCTCCACACATCACCACGTCTCCACACATCACCACGTCTCCACACATCACCCACTCCTCCACACATCACCACTCCTCCACACATCACCCACTCCTCCACACATCACCCACTCCTCCACACATCACCCACTCCTCCACACATCACCACTCCTCCACACATCACCCACTCCTCCACACATCACCCACTCCTCCACACATCACCACGTCTCCACACATCACCCACTCCTCCACACATCACCACGTCTCCACACATCACCCACTCCTCCACACATCACCCACTCCTCCACACATCACCCACTCCTCCACACATCACCCACTCCTCCACACATCACCCACTCCTCCACACATCACCACTCCTCCACACATCACCCACTCCTCCACACATCACCCACTCCTCCACACATCACCACGTCTCCACACATCACCCACTCCTCCACACATCACCCACTCCTCCACACATCACCACTCCTCCACACATCACCCACTCCTCCACACATCACCCACTCCTCCACACATCACCACGTCTCCACACATCACCACTCCTCCACACATCACCCACTCCTCCACACATCACCCACTCCTCCACACATCACCACTCCTCCACACATCACCCACTCCTCCACACATCACCCACTCCTCCACACATCACCACTCCTCCACACATCACCCACTCCTCCACACATCACCCACTCCTCCACACATCACCCACTCCTCCACACATCACCACGTCTCCACACATCACCCACTCCTCCACACATCACCCACTCCTCCACACATCACCACGTCTCCACACATCACCACTCCTCCACACATCACCCACTCCTCCACACATCACCACGTCTCCACACATCACCCACTCCTCCACACATCACCACTCCTCCACACATCACCCACTCCTCCACACATCACCCACTCCTCCACACATCACCACTCCTCCACACATCACCCACTCCTCCACACATCACCCACTCCTCCACACATCACCCACTCCTCCACACATCACCACGTCTCCACACATCACCCACTCCTCCACACATCACCCACTCCTCCACACATCACCACGTCTCCACACATCACCACGTCTCCACACATCACCCACTCCTCCACACATCACCCACTCCTCCACACATCACCACTCCTCCACACATCACCCACTCCTCCACACATCACCACGTCTCCACACATCACCCACTCCTCCACACATCACCACTCCTCCACACATCACCACGTCTCCACACATCACCACTCCTCCACACATCACCACTCCTCCACACATCACCACGTCTCCACACATCACCACGTCTCCACACATCACCCACTCCTCCACACATCACCACTCCTCCACACATCACCCACTCCTCCACACATCACCCACTCCTCCACACATCACCCACTCCTCCACACATCACCCACTCCTCCACACATCACCCACTCCTCCACACATCACCACGTCTCCACACATCACCCCCTCCTCCACACATCACCCACGTCTCCACACATCACCACGTCTCCACACATCACCCACTCCTCCACACATCACCCACTCCTCCACACATCACCCACTCCTCCACACATCACCCACTCCTCCACACATCACCCACTCCTCCACACATCACCACGTCTCCACACATCACCCACTCCTCCACACATCACCCACTCCTCCACACATCACCACGTCTCCACACATCACCCACTCCTCCACACATCACCCACTCCTCCACACATCACCACTCCTCCACACATCACCACGTCTCCACACATCACCACTCCTCCACACATCACCACGTCTCCACACATCACCCACTCCTCCACACATCACCACGTCTCCACACATCACCCACTCCTCCACACATCACCCACTCCTCCACACATCACCACGTCTCCACACATCACCACGTCTCCACACATCACCCACTCCTCCACACATCACCACGTCTCCACACATCACCCACTCCTCCACACATCACCCACTCCTCCACACATCACCCACTCCTCCACACATCACCACGTCTCCACACATCACCACTCCTCCACACATCACCACGTCTCCACACATCACCCACTCCTCCACACATCACCCACTCCTCCACACATCACCACTCCTCCACACATCACCACTCCTCCACACATCACCCACTCCTCCACACATCACCCACTCCTCCACACATCACCACGTCTCCACACATCACCACTCCTCCACACATCACCCACTCCTCCACACATCACCCACTCCTCCACACATCACCACGTCTCCACACATCACCACGTCTCCACACATCACCACGTCTCCACACATCACCCACTCCTCCACACATCACCACGTCTCCACACATCACCCACTCCTCCACACATCACCACGTCTCCACACATCACCCACTCCTCCACACATCACCCACTCCTCCACACATCACCCACTCCTCCACACATCACCACGTCTCCACACATCACCACGTCTCCACACATCACCCACTCCTCCACACATCACCACTCCTCCACACATCACCACTCCTCCACACATCACCCACTCCTCCACACATCACCACTCCTCCACACATCACCCACGTCTCCACACATCACCACTCCTCCACACATCACCCACTCCTCCACACATCACCCACTCCTCCACACATCACCCACTCCTCCACACATCACCCACTCCTCCACACATCACCACTCCTCCACACATCACCCACTCCTCCACACATCACCCACTCCTCCACACATCACCCACTCCTCCACACATCACCACGTCTCCACACATCACCACGTCTCCACACATCACCCACTCCTCCACACATCACCCACTCCTCCACACATCACCACGTCTCCACACATCACCCACTCCTCCACACATCACCACTCCTCCACACATCACCCACTCCTCCACACATCACCCACTCCTCCACACATCACCCACTCCTCCACACATCACCCACTCCTCCACACATCACCCACTCCTCCACACATCACCCACTCCTCCACACATCACCACTCCTCCACACATCACCCACTCCTCCACACATCACCCACTCCTCCACACATCACCCACTCCTCCACACATCACCACTCCTCCACACATCACCCACTCCTCCACACATCACCCACTCCTCCACACATCACCACGTCTCCACACATCACCCACGTCTCCACACATCACCACGTCTCCACACATCACCACGTCTCCACACATCACCCACTCCTCCACACATCACCACTCCTCCACACATCACCCACTCCTCCACACATCACCACGTCTCCACACATCACCCACTCCTCCACACATCACCCACTCCTCCACACATCACCCACTCCTCCACACATCACCCACTCCTCCACACATCACCCACTCCTCCACACATCACCACTCCTCCACACATCACCCACTCCTCCACACATCACCCACTCCTCCACACATCACCACGTCTCCACACATCACCACGTCTCCACACATCACCACGTCTCCACACATCACCCACTCCTCCACACATCACCCACTCCTCCACACATCACCCACTCCTCCACACATCACCACGTCTCCACACATCACCCACTCCTCCACACATCACCACTCCTCCACACATCACCACGTCTCCACACATCACCACGTCTCCACACATCACCCACTCCTCCACACATCACCCACTCCTCCACACATCACCCACTCCTCCACACATCACCACTCCTCCACACATCACCACTCCTCCACACATCACCCACTCCTCCACACATCACCCACTCCTCCACACATCACCCACTCCTCCACACATCACCACGTCTCCACACATCACCCACTCCTCCACACATCACCACGTCTCCACACATCACCCACTCCTCCACACATCACCACGTCTCCACACATCACCCACGTCTCCACACATCACCCACTCCTCCACACATCACCCACTCCTCCACACATCACCACGTCTCCACACATCACCCACTCCTCCACACATCACCACGTCTCCACACATCACCCACTCCTCCACACATCACCACTCCTCCACACATCACCACTCCTCCACACATCACCACTCCTCCACACATCACCCACTCCTCCACACATCACCCACTCCTCCACACATCACCCACTCCTCCACACATCACCACGTCTCCACACATCACCCACTCCTCCACACATCACCCACTCCTCCACACATCACCACGTCTCCACACATCACCCACTCCTCCACACATCACCCACTCCTCCACACATCACCCACTCCTCCACACATCACCCACTCCTCCACACATCACCCACTCCTCCACACATCACCACGTCTCCACACATCACCCACTCCTCCACACATCACCCACTCCTCCACACATCACCCACTCCTCCACACATCACCCACTCCTCCACACATCACCCACTCCTCCACACATCACCACGTCTCCACACATCACCCACTCCTCCACACATCACCACTCCTCCACACATCACCACGTCTCCACACATCACCCACTCCTCCACACATCACCCACTCCTCCACACATCACCACTCCTCCACACATCACCACGTCTCCACACATCACCACGTCTCCACACATCACCCACTCCTCCACACATCACCCACTCCTCCACACATCACCACGTCTCCACACATCACCACTCCTCCACACATCACCCACTCCTCCACACATCACCCACTCCTCCACACATCACCACTCCTCCACACATCACCCACTCCTCCACACATCACCACGTCTCCACACATCACCACGTCTCCACACATCACCACTCCTCCACACATCACCCACTCCTCCACACATCACCCACTCCTCCACACATCACCACTCCTCCACACATCACCACTCCTCCACACATCACCCACTCCTCCACACATCACCCACTCCTCCACACATCACCACGTCTCCACACATCACCCACTCCTCCACACATCACCACGTCTCCACACATCACCCACTCCTCCACACATCACCACGTCTCCACACATCACCCACTCCTCCACACATCACCCACTCCTCCACACATCACCCACTCCTCCACACATCACCCACTCCTCCACACATCACCACGTCTCCACACATCACCACTCCTCCACACATCACCACTCCTCCACACATCACCACTCCTCCACACATCACCCACTCCTCCACACATCACCCACTCCTCCACACATCACCCACTCCTCCACACATCACCACTCCTCCACACATCACCACTCCTCCACACATCACCCACGTCTCCACACATCACCACTCCTCCACACATCACCACTCCTCCACACATCACCCACTCCTCCACACATCACCACGTCTCCACACATCACCCACTCCTCCACACATCACCCACTCCTCCACACATCACCACTCCTCCACACATCACCCACTCCTCCACACATCACCACGTCTCCACACATCACCCACTCCTCCACACATCACCACTCCTCCACACATCACCACTCCTCCACACATCACCCACTCCTCCACACATCACCCACTCCTCCACACATCACCACTCCTCTTCCTATTGATTCCACTTATGAAACCTAAATCATTCTGCAATCAGCAATGGTTTTGGTTCTAAATACTCCTGCGCTATTTTGATAATTTCAGCAAAGCTCCTTTCGGCTGGTTTGGTTGGAGCAGTCAAACTTCAAAGCAAACTGTCTGCCTTTAAACCCACTTAGCAAAATTGGCACTCACTTCTCATTTTTCTATTTTATTTGCTTCAAAATACTGTTCCAATACTTCAGTATACTTGAGCAAATTACCCATTGTGTAATCAAACTCATCAATCTTTCCGATGTGGCCAGCCATTTCAGACTTTTTTTATGATTGTTATCACCTGGTACTCACTCTTTATGAACCCGTGAATTCTTACATTTATGGCCTTTTCTTAAACTTGACAGTCTGTATGTGCTCGGCTACATTTTTTTACTCGTCGATCTTCGTTGTGTTTTTTTTAGTTCGATGTCTCGCTGCACTTCGACAGGTCAGTAGCCATTTCAGGTTCATTTTTAAACTATCTTGTCTCCAATTTTATGTTTTGCAACTTCAAAACATTGAGCTAATTCAAAGGAAAACTGGAGAGTCCGAAATGCAGGTCTAACTTTGTGTTTACTTTAAGCCAGGCGAGCACATATCAAGTGGTAATGTGATGACGCATGCAATTCGTGTATATAACCCCTAAAGAATTGTTTAAATGAACAAGAATGCTCAGGTATATACACATACACAAGATTACTCAAATATCACCTTAGATTTTAAATACACAACATTTGTGGCCTTCACGACCAAGAGGGATATAGGAATACCACCACTTCCAGGTCTGCCTCCAAGTCAGCGTAGCAACACGTCACTCTGTAGTGCCAGTGATCACCGAGGTCAATTCCTGCTGCTCCCTTTAAAGTGTTTGTACGTACTCCCTGTGATTGCGTGGGTTTCCTCTGGGTGCTCCAGTTTCCTCCCACATTCCAAAGAGATACGGTTATGGTTGGTAAGGAGTGGACGTGCTATGTTGACGCTGGAAGCGTGGCGTCACTGGTGGACTGCCAAGCACAAGGCCCGCTGATTCGATACATTTCACTGCATGCTAAGCAACAGAGACAAACTCTGGAGGAGCTCGGAAGGTCAGGCAGCGTCTGGGGAAAGGAAAAGTTGGCATTTCAGGCTGAGACTCTTCCTCAGGAACTAGGTTTTCCAGCATCTGCAGGCCTTCTCGAATTTATCACTGTTTATGAAAAGTAAAGCTAATCTTTAATAACTTTAAGCTACACACCTGAAAATATATTGTCTCTCCTTATTGCCCCAGGTACCAAGTTACAATGAAAAGCTCTGTTTTACGTGGCAGCTATTGTAAATCTACAGTACCATGCAAAGGCCTTAGGTACATATACGTATATAGGTAGGGCGCCTAAGACTTTTGCACAGTACTGTATTTATCAATGTGGAGCAGAGAGCGAGTTTGTAAATCTGGCGAGAGTAAAGGATTTTGGGAATGGTGAGAGTGAAGAGGCGCAGGAGGGGTGCGGGACAGATGGCAAAGAAAGAGTGCCGGGGCCGGGTTGGGGGGGGGGTGACTCGGGTGCAGACACTCCCAGGGGCGGGATTCCAAACAATTGGTTTATTGATCATTACAGAATGTCTCTCTGGTGCTTCCCACTCCCTCCCCTCTCCCTTCCCCTTTTCCCAACCATGATTCCCCTCTCCCTGCCCCCTTCCCACTCTCAGTCCACAATAGGGACCCAGATCAGAATCAGGTTTATCATCACTCACATTTGTTTTTTTTTACGGCAGCTGTACAGTGCAATACGTAAATTACTACAGTACCACAAGTCTTAGGCACCCTAGTTATATATATTGTATATGCACCAAAGATTTCTGCACAGTACTGTGTGTTTATCTGTTGTTGTTATTCAGTCGTTAAGTTGAGTCCAACACTGCGTGACCTCATGGGCCATGAGGGTCCATACAGAGGTAGATTGCCAGGCCTTCCTTCCGTGTAGATACTGCTGTTGGGCAGTTTGGGACCCGCTGGGTTTGAACTCACGACCATCTGCCTTGAAGTCCAGTGCTGACGCCACTACACCACCAGCCGGTCTGTATATCTATCTTTTTGTAAATTATAGCTTGTTTTTATGCCCTGCTTCAGGAAAACAACAAATTTCACAATATGTCACTGATATTAAACCAGGTTCTGATTTTGAAAAATAGCTCTTAAGGTGGTACATGGTAACATACAGTATCTGTACTTTGATAATAAATTTACTTGGAATTTGACTTTAAGTGATCAGTCATGGTTCCCCGACTACAGCAGCCACTTTCTTTCACCATGCCCTTCTGCAGCTGTAAACACAAGAGGTCCTGTAGCTGCTGAAAATCCAGAACAACACACACACAATGTTGGAGGAACTCAGCAGGCCAGGCACCATCTATGGATATGAACACACAGTTGATGCTTTGGGCCGAGACCCTTCATCAGGACAAGCTAGAAGATGATAGGTGAGGGGGTGGTGAGTGGGGAGATGAAGTAAGAAGCTGGGGGTGATAGGTGGAAGAGGTGAGGGGCTTAGGAAGAAGGAATCTGATAGGAGAGGGGTGTGGATGATGGGAGAAAGGGAAGGAGGGGGGCACCAGGGGGAGGTGATAGGCAGGTGAGGAGAAGAGGTAAGAGCCAAAGTGGGGAATTGAAGAAGAGGGAAAAGGAAAGGGAAAAAAAGTTGTGATATCCTTCAGGATGTGAAGTGTGGCTACCCCTGATCGTGTTGAGCTATATATCACTGCTGGGCAGGAGGCTGCTTTACACACTGGTATTGCTTCGAATGCACAGCACAGGAAGAGGTCACTCAACCCATGAAGTCTGGGCCGGTGTTTATAGTCCCCCCAAGGCACTCGCTGTTCCATCTCACTCGCTTCAGCCTATCAGCAGACTCTTCACTTCCCTTTTCTCACTGCTGTTTCCTGTCTGGTTTCCTGCTCAAACCACATCCTGTGGTAGCAAGCTCAATACTCTAACCACTCAGAGATTACAAATTTACCTCTTATCCCGATGGATTTATCAGAATCACCGTTAATATCAGGCATATGTCGTGAAATTCGTTAACTTTGCAGCTGCAGTACAATGCAGTACATGATAATAGAAAAAAACATGAACTACAGTAAGTGTATATTAAATAGTTGAGTTAAATCAGTAGTGCAAAAATAGAAATTAAAAAAATTAGTGAGGTGGTATTCTTGGTTTCAACGTCCATTCAGAAATTTGATGGCAGAGGGGAAGAAGCTGTTCCTGAATCATTGAGTGTGTGTCTTCAGGCTCCTGTACCTCCTCCCTGATGTCAGCGATGAGAGAGGGCATGTTCTGGGTGTTGGGGGTCCTTAATGATGGATGCCGCCTTTTTGAGGCATTGCTGCCTGAAGATGTTCTGGATACTACGGAGGCTGGTGCCCATGATGGCGCTGACTGAGTTTACAACTCTCTGCAGCTTACTTCCATCCTGTGCAGTAGCATCCCCACCCCACCATACCAGACAGTGATGCAGCCGGTTAGAGTGCTCTCCACAGCACATCTGCAGAAATGGCTAAAGGGCAATCACTGTTCCTGAACCTGGTGGTGTGGCACCTAAGCTTTCTGAAGCTCCTTGCCGGTGGCTGCAGCGAGAGGGGGGCATGGCCTGGATGCTGGGACCCTTGGTGATGCATGCCACTGTCTTGTGGCTTCACTCCTTGCAGGTGCACTCAATGGTGATACATTACTGTCTGTGGGATCTTGCTGTGCACAGGTTGGCCATCTTCATTCCCACATGGCAACCATGCCAAGGCTCGAATCCATTGGCTGTAAAGGGGCTCTGGGCATCCATGAGGTGCTATTGAAATGAAGGTCTGCTTTTCTGCTGCAGCAATGTACAGAGTAGACTCCCGATCAGAATCAGGTTTAACATCTCTGGCATATGTGGTGAATTTGTTGTCCTCGCAACAGGAGTACAATGCAATACGTGATGATGGAAAGAATAGTGAATTACAGGAAATATATACGCACACCACCTCACCTCACGACTCTTTTATTTCAGTTTTTGCACCACATATTAGTTAAATTAAATATGTGACGCAAAAACAGAAATAAAAAAGTAGTGACGTAGTGTTCATGGGTTCAATGTCCATTCAGAAATCTTCTGAGAGAGGGGAAGAAGCTGTTCCTGAATCACTGTGTGTGTGTCTTCAGGCCTCTGTACCTCCTTCCCGATGTTAGCAATGAGAAGGGGGCATCCTGAGTGATGGGGGTCACAACTTTCTGCGTTTTCTTTCAATCCTGTGCAGTACCCCCCCCCCACCCCCATACCAGACAGTGATGCAACCTGTTAGACTGCTCTCCACGGTATATCTGTAGAAATTTGCAAGTGTCCTTGGTGACGTAGCAAATCTCCTCAAACCCCTAATGAAATATAGCCGCTGTCATGTCTTCTTTGGAACTGCATCGACATGTTGGGCCCAGGTGAGATCCTCAGAGACATTGACACCCTAGAACTTGAAATTGCTCACTCTCTCCTCCTCTGATCCCTCTATGAGCACAAGTGTGTGTTCCCACGTTTTACCCTTTCTGAAGTCCACAAGCAGTTCTTTGGTCTTACATTGAGTACAAGGTTGTTACTGCGACACCACTCAGCCAGCTGGCCTATCTTGCTCCTGTATTGCTGTATCGAACTGTATCGCTGCACCCGGAATCCAGTTCATTATCACCTTCTTATATGATGTGAAATTTGTTGTTTTTGAGGCAGTGGTATCTATTAGTTAAGGAGTTAAAACAATGACATTTGCTCTCTGCTTAAGTATTAGCCAACGCAGGCTCAGCAAAACTAAAAACATCTTCAGATCAATGAGCAAAGTATGGGGATCAACCCAGTACAGCCTCCACACCAAGGTGAATCTGAGACAGAGCTGTGATCTGTCCACACTCGTGTACGGGTCACAATGCTGGCGTATGACAGAGAACGACCTCGCCAAGCTGTCTTCATCCACACCGTGAGCCTCTGGAAGACCCTCCGTATTTTCTTGCCAAGAAAGATCTCCAACCGTGGCCTCCTCCTTCAGTGTCACCAAGAGGACATGGCCACAATCTTCACAAGGAAATGCTGGAGATGGATTGGGCACGTGATGAGAAGAGAGGCCAGCTCATCATCAAGACGGTGCTCCATTGGACCTCTGAAGGGTGGAAACGCCAGTAGCCAAAGATAACAGGGCTGTACCATAGCAGCAGAAATGGGGACCCTGAACCACACCTGGGGCACAACAGAGGAGATGGCCAAGGACAGACAGAGATGGAGGACCTTCATCGCTGCCCCAGATGCCAGCAGCACAACAGGCAGCACTTCAGTATTAGCAGAGGTGGTTCGATCCTAAACGAGCCATTCATTTCTCGTTCATATTGGAAAAAGTCCATTAAGCCAATGTGCAAACATCACTGGCCTGTTGCCCAGTCTCTCTGTTTAATCATTTAATCCATATTGAGTAAGTAAAGCTTCAGACTGCACCTGAACTGCATCCTAATAAAGCCAGCTAATGAAGTCTATGTTTACACAGTCAAACATTGGCCCCATTGATACTTGGTCGTGGGGTGAGCTGTCAACAGAATGAAGCATTTCATCGCTCTGTCTGGAAACTGGAGAGGGGGATAGTCATAGAATAAAGGAAAGGGGTTGACTTTGGCAATCCTGCCAAAATCTGCACCCACTCCAAAAACTGTTCTCAAACATATCTTTACAAACTATACCTTGATCCAACTGAGTATCAGTGTTCAAGGATCAGAATCAGGTTTAATATCACTGGCGTATGTCGTGAAATTCGCTGCTATGGGGCAATGGAATATATAATAATCAAAACTGTGAACTACAGTGAGTATATATAAATAAAAGAGTTAAATGAAATAAGTAGTGCTGAAATAGAAATAAAAAAGTAGTGAGGTGGTGTTCATGGGTTCAATCTCCATTCAGAAATCAGATGGCAGAGGGGAAGAAGCTGTTCCTGAATCATTGAGTGTGTGTCTTCAGGCTCCTGTACCTCCTCCCTGATGGTAGCAGTGAGAAAAGGGCATGCCCTGGGTGATGGGAGACATTTATGAGTGAAAAGGAGAAAGAGAGAGAGAGATGGCAGTAACATTACTGGCATTGAAGCTCAGCAAATGGAGGTCCTCTGTCTCTGGTGGCTTTCTTCATTGTGTCAGGAGCTTCCTCTTGGTTTTCACTACTGTCAGTTATGACCATCAGTCCCGGGTGGAGACTCACGAATACCGTCGCACTCAGATGTAGAAGGATTCTTCAACGCTGTTTCCATAACAGTTTTGGTTGGTCAGTCAAGGTTGTTCGCCCTGAGCTGAACCCCCAAACCTGGAGGACCAGTGGACCACTCAGTCTGGCCTCTACCCTTTGACCTGTTTAGTATAGGTGACCCTCCCAAGAGCCAAAGCATAAAGCCCTGACTCCAGTCAGCACAGCTCTCTGGGTCAATGAGGCACTCAAGCTCCAAACCCTACGACAAGGTTGTGGTCCTCTTGGAGGCCTTAATGATGGACGTGTCATTGACCTTTTGGTGCATCATTCCTTGAAATGTCCTGGATACGAAGGCTAGTGGCCATGATGGAGCTGAGTTTACAATTCCCTGCAAAGATTCAAGGTACATTTATTATCGAAGTATGTATGCAGTATACAACCCTAAGATTTGTCTTCCCATAGACAGCCACAAAACAAAGAAACACCAGGAGACCCGTTCAAAGGAAACATCAAATCCCCAATACTCAAGAAAAAAAATCACACAAATGGCAAAAAAAATGAGTGAGAGCACAGAATATAAAACACCAACCACAGAAGCCATCAAAAGAGCCCAGGCATATTCAGTTCAGCTCAGCTCAATTCAAATTTATTTACGATTTGCTTTGGTGCCTTGGCATGACATACAACTAAAAACAAGCTGGCAGGTGATAGGTGAGACCAGGTGGGAGGGAAGGTGGGTGGGTGGGGGGGACAGGAAGGAGGACAAGCTGGCAGGTGATAGGTGAGACCAGGTGAGGAGGAAGGTGGGTGGGTGGGGGGGAGAGGAAGGAGGACAAGCTGGCAGGTGATAGGTGAGACCAGGTGAGGAGGAAGGTGGGTGGGTGGGGGGGAGAGGAAGGAGGACAAGCTGGCAGGTGATAGGTGAGACCAGGTGAGGGGGAAGGTGGGTGGGTGGGGGGGAGAGGAAGGAGGACAAGCTGGCAGGTGATAGGAGAGACCAGGTGAGGGGGAAGGTGGGTGGGTGGGGGGGAGAGGAAGGAGGACAAGCTGGCAGGTGATAGGTGAGACCAGGTGAGGGGGAAGGTGGGTGGGGGGGGGAGGGGAAGGAGGACAAGCTGTCAGGTGACGGGAGAGACCAGGTGAGGGGGAAGATGGGTGGGTGCAGGGACAGGGATATAAAGTAAGAATACTTGCTGCTATCTTGTCCTCTATGGATAATGATACGTGAATTGGCAGGAGAAAATTAAACCTGATTATCTGACATTTGTACATATGAGCGAGAGGAGAGAGAATTAGAAAACATATCTTTGACTGCAAACATGTGGCATCTATGTCAATTAAAGTTCAAACTTCAAAGTAAATTTATTACCAAAGTACATATATGTCACCATATACAACCCTGAAATTAATCTGAGATTACCCAGGACATGCCTGCTTCTCACTGCTACCATAAGGAAAGGTTACTGAAGCCTATAGGCACACACACATCGATTCAGGAACAGCCTCTTCCCCTCTGCCATCCGATTCCTAAATGGACATTGAACCCATAAACACTACCTCACTACTTTTTTTTTGCACTATTTTTAATTTAACTCTTTAGAAACATAGAAAACCTACAGCACAATACAGGCCCTTCGGCCCACAAAGCTGTGCTGAACATGTCCCTACCTTAGAAATTACCTAGGGTTACCCATAGCCCTCTATTTTTCTAAGCTCCATGAACCTATCCAGGAGCCTCTTAAAAGAACCCTATCATATCCGCCTCCACCATAGTCGCCAGCAGCCCATTCCACGCACTCACCACTCTCTGCGTAAAAAACTTACCCCTGTCATCTCCTCTGTACCTGCTTCCAAGCACCTTAAAACTGTGCCCTCTTGAGCTAGCCATTTCAGCCCTGGGAAAAAGCCTCTGACTATCCACACGATCAATGCCTCTCATCATCTTATACACCTCTATCAGGTCACCTCTCATCCTCCGCCGCTCCAAGGAGAAAAGGCCGAGTTCACTCAACCTATTCTCATAAGGCATGCTCCTCAATCCAGACAACATCCTTGTAAATCTCCTCTGCACCCTTTCTATGGTTTCCACATCCTTCTAATAGTGAGGTGACCAGAACTGAGCACAGTACTCCAAGTGGGGTCTGACCAGGGTCCTATATAGCTGTAACATTACCTCTTGGCTTCTAAACTCAGCCCCATGATTGATGAAGGCCAATACACCGTCTGGTTTCTCAACCACAAAGTGAACCTGCGTAGCATACATATACTGTATATATATATATACACTTACATATATATACTTACTGTAATTGATCAACTTTTTTCTCTCTATTATCATGTGTTACATTGTAGTGCTGCTGCTAAGTTAACAGGTTTCATTGATGGGGCAAGTGAAGTTTAAAGCACTGTACAGAATCAAAGCTGCAGAGAGTTGTGAACTCAGTCAGCTCCATCATGGGCTCTAGCCTCCATAGTATCCAGGGCATCTTCAAGGAGCGGTGCCTCAGAAAGGCAGCATTCATCGTTAAGGACCCCCATCACCCAGGTCATGCCTTGTTCTCACTGCTGCCATCAGGGAGGAGGTACAGGAGCCTGAAGACACACACTCAGTGATTCAGGAACAGCTTCTTCCCCTCTGCCATCAGATTTCTCAATGGACATTGAACCCATAAACACTAACTCACTATTTTTTCTCTTTTTGCTCTACTTATTTAATTTAACTTTTTGAACACATATCATACTGTAATTTTTTCTTATTATGCTAAGATGGTGCCAAGTGGCTGACTTGTTGAGCTCATTTGCGAAAAGCAGTTTAATTTCTCTCTTTTATGTCTCTTTTTTTTCCTTTTCAAGGTGGCTGTGGTTCTATCAAAGTCCTGCACTCAAACTGCGGTTTATTTTACGGCGGTTGAGTTTCCATTCCTGGAGTTTGTCGGCCAGCCAGTTTCCGACATCCTTCAGGCGCGGATTGGACAACGGCGCCTCCAGGGTGCGACCCTGTGGGGCCCTGTGGATGACCGATTTCAGGCTGGTGTTGCTGGCTGAGGCACCGCAGGAGATGGGACGTCAGGATTTCACTGCGGCGGATGTATGGAAAAGCGACGGGACAGACGGTAACATTGTAACAGCGACTGCCCGTCTCCCCTTTCACTGTGAAATGGGTGACATCTCTCCGTGCCTTGTTAGTGAGAGAGAGCCTGTGGCGTGTCGAACTGTCGGGTCAACAATAGTTATTGTTGACTGCAGATCGCGGTCTCTCTGGTGGACACTGAGGCTTTTTGCTGAAGTGGGCAGGGGGAGGTTGTTGCTTGCGCAGGGAAGGGGGAGAGGGGGCTTTGGGATTCTAACAATTTTCTGTCTTCTATTCTTTCGGGGTTCTTCCGTTTTTCGTGGATTCTGCGAAGACAAGCATTTCAGGTTCTACACTGTACACGTTCTCTGATAATAAACGGAACCAGCTGCAGAACAACAAATTTCACGACAAATGCCGGAGACACTGACTGTGATTCTGAGATAGATGGCACTAAGAACATGAGTTGCAGACTCCTTGAGAGAGAGTTCATACCACTCTCTTCTGTTGAGTCAATCATTGTTCCAGGGTCACAGAAAGCTCAGGCAAAAGTTCCTCAATTCCCGGAATGAGAGGAGGTCAAATTGAACGAAGAAGTCAGTCGACAGACTGAATCTGTAATGTTTAACTGTCAGAGTGTTTGTATCCTCCATCCAAAGGGGAAAGCAGTGGGATGTGTCCATAAATAATATTGTCATAACTGTGTGCTGATGTTATCACATCCTTCAGGTTGTTATAGCTGGGGGTGATAATGGAGATAAGCTCCCACTACCTATTAAATGCTGCCAATGGCGTGCGTCTCCAAATAGCCTCTGACAACCGAGTCCAGCTCCTGGCCTTCATGTGTGGCTTAGCTACTAAGTCAGTGGAACCATTTCTACTGACGGGAGAAGGGGAAAAAGCAGGTTACTAGCGCCGAAGACCAGTCACTTCGGGCAGACGGGGCTCATCAGCAGTCGTTGGCAGCTCATCCAGGAGAAGGAAAACTCTGATCTCAAACCTCCACTGCCCTGTGGCAATACTCACTCATGGGGAAGGCTTCAGGAGTAAACCCCAAGGGAAAAATCTAGAACTATAGTCCCTAAGGCAATCCTACGTTGAGTTCAACACTGACTGGCAACTCCTGTGATGCTGCTGGTGCCAATGTGTATCAATCTCTGCCGTTCCTTTGGGATCATCGGATGCGTGGAGAGGTGAAGCTTGCTACATGGGCAACAGCTTCCTCTCCATATCATACTGCCCTGGCCTGTTTCACTAGACCAACTAAGACACAACATCCATAGTCGACCCTGACTGATGGTGGCCTCATATATACCAACATCCGAACAATTGAATTAGATGCAGTTGCAGTCCACTCGGCCCTTCAAGACTAACCCACCATTTAATAACATCATGGCCGATCTGACAGGAGTGAGATCAATCAGCGGTTGAGTGGTGTCACAACAACAACCTCAGCATCGGCAAGACCATAAGACACAGCAGTAGAATTAGGCCATTCAAGTCTGCTCTGCCATTCCATCATGGCTGATTTATTATCCCTCTCAACCTCAGTCTCCTGCCTTCTCCCCGTACCCCTCCATGCCCTGACTAACCAAGAATCTATCGACCTCTGCTTTAAATATACCCAATGACTTGGCCTTCACTGCCAAACGTGGTAATGAAATCCACAGATTCACCACCCTCTGGCTAAAGAAATTCCTCCTCTTCTCTGTTCTAAATCCATGTCCCTCTATTCTGAGGCTGTGCCCTCTGGTCCTAGATTCAACCAATATAGGAAACAGCCTCTCCACATCAAGTCTATCTAAGCCTTTCAATATTCAATAGCTTTCAGTGAGATCCCCTCATTCTTCTAAACTCCCGTGAGTACAAGCTCAGAGCCACCAAACACTTCTCATACATTAACCCTTTCGTTCCCAGAATCATCCTTGTGAACCTCCTCTGGACCCTCTCCAGTGCCAGCACACCTTTTCTTAGATAAGGGGCCCAAAACTGCTCACAATACTCCATATGCGATCTGATCAATGTGTCAGACAAAGGAATTAATTCTGAACTTCAGGAAGAAGCACTCCTACACGGGTAAGAGGGGAGACGAGGTCCTCAAAGTGAGTTCAGGGAGTTAGGTGCTAAAGGATAGGACTTCCAGGGTTGTGATCTCAGGATTGCTACCAATGCAATGTGCTAATGAGACCAAAAGAAGGTAAGCTCACCTGAACTGGAGGGGGACTAATATCCCAGCTAGAAGGTTTGTTAATGCTGTATGGTGGGGTTTAAACTAGACCTGCAGGGGGATGGGAACCAGAGTGTTAGAGCAGATAGTGGAGAGGTTGTGGAGAAAGATGATAGAGTTTGACAAACGTGTTCAGGAAAGTTTCCTTAATCGGTACATAGAAGTCCCAGTGAGAGAGAGTGTACCATTGAGCACATCTACACGGAGCGCTGTCAGAGGAAAGCAGCATCTATTGTCAGGGACCCCACTACCCAGGACATGCTCTCTTCTCACTGCTGACATCAGGAAGGAGGTACAGGAGCCTCAGGACCCACACCAGCAGCTTCAGAAACAGTTATTACTCCTCAACCATCAGGCTCTTGAACCAAAGGGGATAACTTCACTCAACTTCACTCACCCCATCACTGAACTGTTTCCATCACCTATAGATTCACTCTCAAGAACTCTTTATCTCATGTTCTCAATATTTATTGCTTATCTGTTTATTATTATTGTTTCTTTTATAATCGCACAGTTTCTTGTCTTTTGCACACTGGTTGTCCACCCTATTGGTGCAGTCTTTCATTGATTCAATTACAATTATTGGATTTATTGGGTATGCCAGCAAGAAAATGAATCTCAGGGTTGTATATGTTGACATATATGTACTTTGATAATAAATTTACTTTGAACCTTGAATGTTGAGATGTGAAATTTAACCATCTTTGCCTTCTCAACTGAATTGCTACAAGTTCCATTTACAGAGCGCTTTTAATATCCCAACAATATCCAAAGGTGCTTCACACCATTGTTATGTCTGTATAAATGACATCTCTTTAAATATTTAACCTGGAAAGAAAGCTACCTCAGTGTCATGAAAGCGTTAACACAATTCTGCATGTACTTACTAACTTGTAACAGCTGTGGTGTAATATAAATGTCAAGGAAATCTTGCAAAGCATTTTGACCCTTGTGATAGGATCACGTTCCATTTATGTTTCACACAGGCCCACAAATCTAGACTCTAATTGAGTTGACAGAACTCTGTGCAATATTTGATTGAGGTTGAGTAACCTTTCACACGTGGTTTTTGTTCTGCCGTTCGCTCTAAACACAGGGGTGTGTGAGAATGGATGGGGTCACCGACCCTCACTACATAGCAGTTGTACCGACTCACAGCTCTGACCCTTCCCTGCAGTCCAGCACCCGAAAGCCCCGCGTGGAATGAGAGTCAATCCATTCCCCATCCGCTCCCTCCACAAACACACCACCAAAATGTTCCAGAATTGAAGACACCCTTGTAAGGAGGAAATTAAGGTGAGAAGATGGGGCACCTGGCACGATGGCACGATGTCACAAACAAGGGCTAAGTGAC
Organism: Mobula hypostoma; assembly: GCF_963921235.1. NCBI lineage: Eukaryota > Metazoa > Chordata > Chondrichthyes > Myliobatiformes > Myliobatidae > Mobula > Mobula hypostoma. The sequence goes on from NC_086117.1 coordinate 56,963,550, forward strand.
TGAATTATCCATATAAATGAGGCTGATCGAGAGATAAATATCTTCATAGAGTCATAGAGCTCTACAGCACCGAAACAGGTCCTTAAGCACATCCAGTCCATGCTGAATAGTTCTGCCTCATTCTTTTGCTGCTGCTTGGTGCATCGTGGGTGCTGTTGCTCTCTGCTGGAGTGGGTGGGAGGGAAGGGAGGGTTGATCCTTTCTGCAGAGATGGGTGGGAAGGAAGGGGAGAGGTTAATGTTTTGCTGCTGAAATGGGTGGGCGGGAAGGGGAGAGGTTGATCCTTTCTGCTGAAATGGGTGGGAGAGTAGAGGAGAGGTTGATGTTTTCTGCTGAAATGGGTGGGAGGGTAGGGGAGTGGTTGACATTTTCTGCTCATAGTCATAGCCATAGTCATAGTCATACTTTATTGATCCCGGGGGAAATTGGTTTTCGTTACAGTTGTCCCATAAATAATTAAATAGTAATATGTAAATTATGCCAGGAAATAAGTCCAGGACCAGCCTATTGGCTCAGGGTGTCTGACCCTCCAAGGGAGGAGTTGTAAAGTTTGATGGCCACAGGCAGGAATGACTTCCTATAACGCTCTGTGTTGCATCTCGGTGGAATGAGTCTCTGGCTGAATGTACTCCTGTGCCCAACCAGTACATTATGTAGTGGATGGGAGACATTGTCCAAGATGGCATGCAACTTGGACAGCATCCTCTTTTCAGACACCACCGTCAGAGAGTCCAGTTCCAGTCCCACAACATCACTGGCCTTACGAATGAGTTTGTTCATTCTGTTAGTGTCTGCTACCCTCAGCCTGCTGCCCCAGCACACAACAGCAAACATGATCACACTGGCCACCACAGACTCATAGAACATCCTCAGCATCGTCCGGCAGATGTTAAAGGCTGCAATGGGTTGGCGGGGGGGAGGGGAGAGGTTAATGTTTTCTGCTGAAATGGGTGGGAGGGAAGGGGAGAGGTTGACTCTCTCTGCTGAAATGGGTGGGGGGAAGGGGAGAGGTTAATGTTTTGCTGCTGCTTACACAGGGGAGGGGGAGAGGGGGTCTTTGGGATTCTAATGATGTCCAGTGGGACTAAGGGTGAGTGAGTTGCCCCAGAGTGGACATGACAAGCCCCTTCACTAGAGCTGCTACCCCTCCCCGGACACCCCGGACACCCCAGACACCCCAGACACCCCACATGGCTGGTACAGGGTGGGAAAGTGACATGATTGGAGGATGTTATGGTGATTTTATCTGTAAAGTAGTATTAATGAGAGTTTAAGGCAATTCATCTGAACTTACGCTAATTGAACTTGTCCTACATCAGAAAAGTCATTATGCGATGATGTATTATCGGTTAAAGTGCTTTAATTAGCCAAGAATGATCTGAACTTAATATGGTCAAAATTAAAGTATAACCCTTCATCTGCAGAAAAATAAAATGGTAGAAATTTGAAATTAAATCGGAAAACAGCCAGTACAGGGCAGGAGGTATCAGTGCAGAGGGAGAGACTCAATTCATACTTCTGTCAACTACTGCTCTGAACATTAACCTTCTCTCCCTCCCTCCCTCCCTCTCTCCCTCCCTCCCTCTCTCCCCTCCCTCTCTCCCCCTCCCTCTCTCTCTCTCCCTATCTCTCTCCCTCACTCTCTCTCTCTCCCCTCTTGTTCTCTTACTCTCTCCCCCTTTCCCTCCCTCTCTCTCCATCCTCCCTTCTTTCTCTCCCCCTCCTCTCTCTCCCCTCTCTCCCCCTCTCTCCCCTCTCTCCCCCTCTCTCCCACTTCTCCCCTCCCCCTCTCTCTCCCTCTTTCCCCATATCTCTCCCTCTCCCTCCTCTCTCCCCCCTCCCCTCTCCCCTCTCTCTCCCCTTCTCTCCTCCTCCTCTCTCTCCCCTTTCCCCATCCCTCTCCCTCTCCCCCTCTCTCCCCTCTGTCCCCCCTCTCTCTCCCCACCTCTCTCTCCCCTCTCCCCCCATCCCTCTCCCTCTCCCGTCTCTCTCCCCCCTCTCTCTCTCCCCCCATCTCTCTCCCTCTCTCCACACTCAGTGACAAGTTTATTAGGTACAGGAGGTACCTAATGGAATGTAATTCCGAGTGTCCATGGTCATCAGCTGCTGCAGCTCATTCACTTGAAGGTTTGATGCGTTGTGCATCCAGAGATGCTCTTCTGCACACTCCTGTTGTAATACAGAATTACTAGAGTCACTGTCGGCTTCCTGTCACCATTCTCCTCTGACCTCCCTCAGTAACAAGGTGTTTTCACCCACAGAACTGCCACTCACTGGACACTTTCAGTTTCTCACTATTCTCTGTGAACTCTAGAGACTGTTGTGTGTGAAAATCCCAGGAGATCAGCAGTTTCTGAGATACTCAAACCACCCCATCTGGCACCAGTAGTCATTCCATGGTCAAAGTCACTTAGATCACATTTCTTCCCCATTCTGATGTTTGGTCTGAACAACAACTGAACCTCTTGATCATGTCTGCGTGCTTTTATGCATCGAGTTGCTGCCACAGGATTGGCTGATTAAATATTTGTATTAACAAGCAGGTGTACCTACTAAAGTGGCCACTGAGAGTATGTTTCTTCTTTATCTCATTCTTCCTCCTTATGTGCAGAAAGAAATTTCACGGTACATGGATATTAATTGCACGTTTAGTCTTCCACTCTATTGAAAATGTAGATTTCTGAAGTGTCAGTTTATAAGCTTAGAGTCAGAGAATCGCAGAAAAACACAGCACAGAAGCACGCCCTTCAGCCCATCTAGGCGAAACAATGATTGTAACAGTTTGTAACACTGAGGGAATGGGCTCGGTTTTTTTTATGCTAATACCAGGAACTGATTCAAAGACTGTGATCTAAGTGACTTTGTTGGTGCCAGACGGGGTGGTTTGAGTATTGCAGAAGCTGCTGATCTCCTGGGACTTTTGCGCACACCAGTCTCTAGAGTTTACAGAGAATGGTGCGACAAACAAGAAAAAGCACCCGGTCAGCTGCAGTTCCATGGGTGGAATCATCTTGTTAATGAGAGAGGTCAGCGCAGAATGGCCAGACTGGGTCAAGCTGACAGGAAGGCAACAACAACTCCATCAACCATGTGTTACAGTGGAGGTGTGCAGAAGAGCATCTCTGAATGTACAACACGTCAAAGCTAGAGGTGGATGGGCCACGGCAGCAGAAGACCACGGCACCTAACGAAGTGGCCAATGAGTATAGCTCTGAATAAAGGTGATCTTTGACCCTTTATTCTACAATCATAGAATTAGTCGTTGTGGCGACTTCACCTGCAATCAAAATTAACAAAGTGGGCTTGACTTTCTGATTGGCTGGGGAACGGGAGGGGTGCATTTCAGACCAATGGCATGAGTGTCGTCAGGTCATGTGATACAATGGTTCAATGGTTCTAATTAATATCAGAGAATGGATAGAGTATACAACCTGAAATTCTTACTTTTCTCAGACATCCACAAAACAGAAGAAAAACCCCAAAGAATGAATGACAGGAAAACATTAGAACCCCAAAGCCCCTCTCCCCCTCCCACGCACAAGAGGGAGCAAACCACCAACCTCCCCCTCCCTCTCCCTCCCCATTTGAGCAGGAAGCATCAGTGCCCACCACTTACCAACCAGCAATAACAAAGCCCTCAGAGAGACCAACTAAAACCTGCAGCTCATAACCCAGCACTTTGTCATGCCACATGCTCTCTCTCTTTCTCTCTCTATCTCTCTCTGTTTCACATTCTCTCTTTCTCTCTCTCCCCTCTCTCTCTCTTTTTTCCTCTCTCTCTCAATCTCTCTCCCCATGTCTCTCTTCCTCTCTCTCTCTCTCTATCTCTCTTTCTCTCTCTATCTCCCTCTTTATCTCTCTCTCATTCTCTCTCTCTATCTCCCTCTTTCTCTCACTCTCTCTTTCTATCTCTATCACTCTCTCTCTTTCTCTCTTCCTCTCTTGCTCTCTCTATCTCTCTTCCACTCTCTATCTCTCTCTCTCTCTATCTCTCTTTTTCTCTCTCTCTCCCTCTCTTTCTTGCTGTCTGTCTCTCTCTCTCACACACACACACACACACACACACAGAAGGGAGCAAGAGATGTCACCACGTCCACAGCAAGAGGGGAGACCAACAGATCGCTGTTACAATGTTACAATGTGAAGCGACACTTATTCAAGCTCACCGACTCAAAAAGCAGCAGATGCTTCCTTCCCCACCCCCAGCAAGAGGGAGACAAACAGTGATCTCTCCAGTGCAGAGGCCACTGACAGCTGTACCCACTGTCTCAATCTTCCAATCTCCATGACGAAAGGCTGCCAAATATGAGCATCACTGGCACCAGGTTCATTGAAGCTGGATAAATGACTCAAGTCCTAATCTGCTTCATCCTTGTTCAGTTTAACTTGACCTTCTCATTTAAAATCCGCTTGAAACATCTTTAGCTTTACTCTGTGGCATGTGACAGTGTTTTCATAGTATAATCATCTTCTCTTCGGTATTTACTCTGCTGTTATTCCACTGGCATTTAGGGCAGCAGTGACAGTCCTCCATCTCTGGTGGTGTTCAGGGCTTCCTTCATCATGTCAGTCGTTTTCTCTCAGTTTTCACTACTGTTGATCATGCAAGTCCCGGGTGGAGACTCAGGAATACCATCACACTCAGACGTAGAAGGATTCTTCACTGCTGTTTCCGTAACAGTTTTGTTTTGACTGGTCAGAGATGTTAGCCCTGAGCTGGTCTCCTGAATCTAGGTGACCAGTGGACCACCCTGAGTCTGACTTCCACCCTTTGACCTGCTTGGCTTGGGTGAGTCTACCAGGAGCCAAAGCGTCCAGCAAGCATAGCCCTCCGGGTTGCTGAGGCACACGAGCCTGCTGACCACAACAAGGCTGTGGGTCCGCAGTGTCACAGACAGATAACAGTGGAGGGAGTGCATGACATTGTAGTCAGAGTTAGGACCGGAATCAGCTTCTTCCCTCAGGTCGTAAGACGACTGAACTCCCTACCACCACTAATGAATCTCACCATACTGTCTCGTCACCTATGAAGCGCCAGTAGCATTTTACTTTTTAACTTGTTCGTATATGCACCATATTATTTGTGTTAATATTACCTTATGTGTTATATGTGAGGAGTTACACGTACTGTGTTGCTCACGTTGGTCTGGAGGAACGTTGTTTCGTTTGGTGATATGGTTGAATGACAATAAACTGAATAGCGAACGTAGAACATAGAAGAGTGCAGCACAGGACCAGGCCATTTGATCAACAACGTTGTGTTGAACCAGCTAAAAAACAAATCAAAAACACCTAAACACTAATCCCTCCTACCTACACCATGTCCATATCGTTCCATCTTCCTTACATCTATGTGTCTATCCAAACATCCCTTAAAAGCCTCTAGTATATTTGCCTCTACCACCATACCAGGCAGCACATTCCAGACATCCATCACTCTCTGAGTGAAAAACCCCTCACATCCCCCTTGAACCTACCCCCCTCTCACCTCAATGCATGCCCTCTGATATTAGACATTTCAACCCTGGGAAACAGATACTCTCTGTCCACTCTATCTGTGCCTCTCATAACCTTATAAACCTCTATCAGATCTCCCCTCAGTCTCCGACGCTCCAGAGAAAACAACCCAAGTTTATCCAACCTCTCGTGATAGCACATGCCCTCTACACCAGGCAGCATCCCGGTAAACCTCACCTGCGCCCTCTCCAAAGCCTCAACGTCCTTCCTATAGTGGGGTGACCAGAACTGTATGCAGTACTCCAGGTGTGGCCTGACTAGGGTTCTATAAAGTTGCAGAAAGACTAGACAAGAGTTTATAAAGTTGCAACTTGAACTTGAACTCTGTTTATTAAAAGAGAATGTCCTCATTACTGGATCTAGATTGGGCCCTCTGCAAACCCTCATACAGTGAGAATATTGATGGCTACACTTGGTGGATGGCAAGGCTGTTGTACACGGAAGCTAACTTTTAAAGTGACATGCGAACGTCTCCAATTCCAGGTGCTCCCTTGCTGGGTACACGCAACATGGAACAAAGAACAATACAGCACAGTAGAGGCTTTTCAGCCCACAAATTGTGCTGGCCTTTTAACCTACTTTTAGATCAATTTAACCCTTCCCTTCTCTGCCCCCCCGCCATTTTCTTTTCACCCACGTGCCTATCTTCGAGTCTATTAAGTGTCCCCAGTGTATCTGTCTCTACCACCACCCTGGCAGCATATTCCACACACCCACCACTCTCTGTAGAAAAACATACAGTACTGTGCAAAAGTCTTAGGCACATATATATGGTTAGGGTGCCAAAGACTTCTGCACAGTACTGTAGTAATTTTATGTATTGCACTGTACTGTTGCTGCAAAAAAAAACAAATTTCATGCCATATGTGAGTGATGATAAACCTGATTCTGGTATGAGTCTCTATTGTGGACTGAGAGTGGGAAGGGGACAGGGAGAGGGGAATCATGGTTGGGAAAAGGGGAAGGGAGAGGGGAGGGAGCAGGAAGCACCAGAGACACATTCTGTAATGATCAATAAACCAATTGCTTGGAATTAAAAGACCTTGCCTGGTGCCTCAGGGCTGGGTGTGTCTGCCCTAGTGCCATCCGCACCCCTGGCACTCTGTCCCACAGCCCTCACACTCACCATTCCCAACATCCTTTGCTCCCACAAGATTTACAAACTTGATCTCCGCTTCATGTTGACAGATACAGTACTGTACGAAAGTCTTAGACACCCGAGCTATACTGTATATATGTGCCTAAGACTTTTGCACAGTTCTGCACCTCTGACATCACTCCTGTACTTTCCTCCAGACACCTTAAAGTTATGCCCTCTTGTATTAGGCACTTCTGCCCTAGGAAACAGTCTCTGGCTGTCTCCTCGATCTATGACATTAATGGATGCTGCTTTCCAACTCGGCTGGTTGCTAAACTCAAAGTTCAAATTAAATTTTATTATCCAAGTATATATATGTTACCATATACAATCCTGAGATTCATTTTCTTGTCAGCATACTCAATAAAATCTATAGAATAGTAACTGTAACAGGATCAATGTAAGTTCAACCAGAATGCAGAAGACGACAAACCATGCAAATGCAAGTATAAATAAATAGCAATAAATAACATGACCGTGAGATAATGAAATAAAGAGTCCTTAAAATCAGATAACAGGAATTCTGCAGATGCTGGAAATTCAAGCAACACACATCAAAGTTGCTGGTGAACGCAGCAGGCCAGGCAGCATCTGTAGGAAGAGGTGCAGTCGACGTTTCAGGCCGAGACCCTTCGTCAGGACTAACTGAAGGAAGAGTGAGTAAGGGATCCCTTACTCACTCTTCCTTCAGTTAGTCCTGACGAAGGGTCTCGACCTGAAACGTCGACTGCACCTCTTCCTTAAAATCAGATCATTGGTTGTTGGAACGTCTCAATGGATGGCCAAGTAAGTATAGTTAACCACTTTTGTTCAAGAGCCTGACGGTTGAGGGGTAGTAACTGCTCTTGAACCTGGTGGTGCGAGTCCTGAGGCTCTTGTACCATCTACCTAATGGCAGCAGCGAGAAGAGAGCATGACCTGGGTGGTGAGGATCACTGATGATGGATGCTGCTTTCCTACAACACCATTTCATGTAGATGTGCTCGATGGTTGGGAGGGCTCTACCCATAACGTACTGGGCCAAATCCACTACCTTTTGTAGGATTTTACATTCAAAAGCATTGGTGTTCCCATAGCAGGCAGTGAATACACTCTCCACTGCACATCTATAGAAGTTTGTCAGACCTCTGCACACTCCTAAGGAAGTAGAGGCACTGGTGTGCTTTCTTCACAATTACACTGACATGCCGGGTGCAGGACAGGTCTTCTGAAATGGTCACACCTGGGAATTTAAAGTTGCTGACCCTGTTCACCTCTTAGCCTCCGATGAGGACTGACCTCTGGTTTCCCCCTCCTGATGTCTACCATCAGTTCTTTGGTCTTGCTGACACTGAGTGAAAGTTATGGTTATGACATCACTCAGCCAAATTTTCGATACTCTTCTCTGGACTCACGGGTGAAGAACAGGTGTGTCTCGATGGGTGGGATGCATTAAACATTTGCCACCGGCCTCGTGCAAGTGAAGGGCTGCTACTTTAGAAATTCAGGATTGTTACACAAGTGTAAAGGAGAACTAAGGAGGAGGAGAAGATGGCGGCGTGACGCAGCGCACGCAGCCACTCCAGTGATGAATATCTGTTATCTGTCAAGTAGGGTGCCGTACACAATTCTGATTTGATAGAGGCAGACGTGAGAGCACAGAGGAACATGTGGCGAAACTTCTGAAATGCCTGTTTCGCTGCCGCCGCTAATATGTGATCTGAAATCTCCGGAGGGGAAGGCCCCAAATCCTCCGCTTTGCTTGTTGCTCGGCAGCCGGGGCAGGGTCGAAGCGCTTGGCAGAGATGGTGCTCGGTGCTCAGTGTCGGAGGGCTGGTGGGAGGCTCGAAGTTTTCGGACGGACTCAGAGTCGGACTGTGGTCAGGTGCTTCCAGGATGCTGCATCGGCAAGTTTGCGACGCTGGAGGTTCATGGCAGGGAGAGTTTCTCCTTTATACCATCTGTGTGAGATGTTGGGGCTATCGGGACTTTGAGACTCTTATCAAATTGCGGTTTTGCTTTGTTTGCACTGTTGTAACTATATGTTATAATTATGTGGCTTTTGTCAGTTTTAGTCTTGGTTTGTCTTGTGTTTCTGTGATATCATTCTGGAGGAACATTGTATCATTTTTTAATGCATGCATTTCTAAATGACAATAAACAAGGACTGAGTGTCCTCATAATCTAATCTAAAAAAGGAGATCTGACGTAGCAGAAAAACACGATTAAGATAAAGAACACTATAATAATACAAACAGATAGATTGATTGTGTGTCCATAAAGCGACACTAGGCACAGGAGCATTTGTATATAAGGTGGCTCTGACAAGAAATAATGAAGTAGTGGTGTTGGGGGGGTGGTTGTGGAGGGGTAGGTTAGTGGGTGCAGCTGTTGATTAGCCTTTCTGCTTGGGAAAAGTAATTGTTTTTGAGACCTGTGGTCCTGGTGTGTGTAACACCTATGTAGCACTTGTCTTATGTGGTGAGACTGGTCATGCACTCTACATGCAAAAATCAATTACATAGTACTACACTAGGTGCTAGTAGGCCATCAGCTGTTCTAGGTATCAGAAGGAGGCAGTGAATAGAAAACACACACTTCTGGAGGTAAGTTTTGTTTATAAAAAAATACCAATATATACAAAATATTTACATGAGTAAGAACAATTCAAAATTCCAACCTTCTGTTTTAGCTTCCAAATCACAGAAATCAAAAGAAAATCAAATTCCTGATTAGTTAGAATCAGTGATTCCTTAGAATAATCTTAATTTCTCCAATTTCTTTAACTAATTAGATGTAGTGTTATTTTCTATTTAAAGGTTTACAGCTTAACATTTGCCTTTTTGTTTGTCCCTGGTTAGTTCGGAAACTAATTGAATTCCTATTTTTAAGCATTATGGATAATCTCAGTTTGCTTCAGGTCAGTATGTCTACAAATTCAAATTCAACACCAAAAACAATTATACAATTCTCCAACATCACAACTTATAAATAAAGTAAAATCTCATTCAGTAACTTATCAAAGTCTTTGCAAAAATAATCATTTCTTCCAAAAAATCAAATTCAGATAATTCGAGTAAAATATAAACTTATACATCTGGCCATATTAAATCCTCTACTTTTAAAACACTTCATTCCCACTCTAGTTCTTCAACTTTGGGGGGCTCTCCATCTTGTTTCTTGTTTCGTTGGACAAAGTGGTGGGTCATCCACAGAAAGTCGATTCACAACACTTACACAGAAAAAAATCTGACCAGTATACAACAGGATTACAACTAGTAAGTTTTTATACACATTCTATTTTCTATTTCAAAATCACTCAATATCACATTGTCATTTCCAAATATTTCTTAGTCACAACACCACTGAAAGCACTTGACACACAATTTTATACACTCGGAACAGTAAAGTTTTAACTTACCAAATCCCTAGGTGTGATTTAGCAGAACTAATTTCTGGTGACCCAGTAGAGATCTTGGGGGCCCATCTCTGCCGATGTCATCTTGCTATAGCCAATGCTTGTTATGGCTACATCTTCAATCAGTCTTTTTATCAATATCGTCTCTTCTCCAGGGTTTCACTCTGAGGAATTCCAGTAAGTAGGGTAGAGATACTGACTACTGATTCCACTTTTAGCAGTTTTTACTCTTCAGTTAGTTTCTAATTGTTTACTGCATTTTCTGTCACTTGTCCACACCTGCATCAGCCTCGCCTTGTTCTCGAATAGCTTTTTTTTTCTCGTCTTTTTTTTAATTCGGTAAACCTTGTTTTCATCCCTCCACAGGCGGAACTTTCTAGCATTACATTTTTGAGTTTAATTAACCTAGGTTACAGGTGGATGCTATGTAGCCTCCTCCCTGATGGGAGTGGGACAAACAGTCCATGAGCAGGCTGGGTGGAATCCTACAGGATGTTGCTGGCCCGTTTCCGGCATCTTGTGTTATTTTCCAGGTTTTCTGAATCAGGATTATTATCACTGACATTTGCCGTGGAATTTGTTTTTTTGTGGTCACAGTACAGTGCAAGATCTAAAACAGTTACTATAGATTACAGCCAGCCTGAGGCATTCCAGAGTCTGCAGTTCAATCGCTTTGTCCTCTGTAAAGAGATTCTGCACGTCCTCCCTGTACCTACGTTTTCTCCAGGTTCTCTGGTTTCCTTCCAAAGTCCATGGACTGGGTAGGTTAATTAGACATTGTAAACTGTCTTGTGAATAGAGTAGGGTTAGATCAGGGTTGTCAGGAGTTGCTGAGCAGTGCAGCTCGAAGTTCAAGAAATTCAGAGTTCAAAGTAAATTTATTATCAAACTACAGAAATGTCACCATATACAGCCCTCAGATTCAGTGTGTTGTGGGCATTCTCAATATATATATATATAGGCATTGTTAGTCTCATGAGACCATGGATTTGCACCTTGGAAAGTTTCCAGGGTGCAGGCAAGCCTGGGCAAGGTTGTATGGAAGACCAGCAGTTGCCCATGCTGCATTAGTCTCCCCTCTCCATGCCACCAATGTTATCCAAGGGAAGGGCGATAGGACCCATACAGCTTGGTACCAGTGTCGTCGCAGAGCAATGTGTGGTTAAGTGCTTTGCTCAAAGACACAACATGCTGCCTCAGCCAAGGCTCGAACTAGCGACCTTCAGATCACTAGACAATCGCCTTAACCACTTGGCCACACATTCTCAATAAATCTATAGAATGATCATAATAGAATCGATGAAAGACCAACCATCTTGGGTGTTCAACCAATGTGCTAAAAAACAAGAAACTGTGCAAATATGAAAAGAAAGAAATAATAATAATAAATAAATGTAAGGGGGTTCCGTCTTTTATGTTACTGTGTAGGCTAATTAAAATGGCTTCTTTGTTATGTTAAACACTGAGACAGTTCTTGCGCTAGTAGCTTGTTTTGGGTTAGACTGTGATAAGAAGCTGTTACGAACCAATTGCGATAGTTGTTATGCTTTTGGTGTGTCTGAAGATATTGTATGCGCGAGGTTTTGGGGTAGAAGGCGAAAGAGAGAGACAGAGGATGGACCAGGTGCTGTGAGTCCGCTAACGGGGTCGGACCCCGAGCGAGGCGTTCGGTGAGGAGAGGGGACGGAGACGGACTCGTGTGGAGCATCTGGTCGACCACCGTTGTTGGTCCCAGGTGGCTGGTCGAGGTGGTCCAAGGGGTCGCAGGGTGAAGAAGAAGGGTCCTGAGCTCCAACTGTTTGTGCACGAAGAGATTGAACTTTGATAAGTGTGGCACCTTTTATTTTCCTTTTATATTTTATTCTCTATTAATTATATAGTTCCAGTAATATCTATAAACTGTAAATCATTTAATTGTATCTGGTGTATTGTTTGTTATTTGGACGGGGTAGGGTACATCACACAGCATCCACACAAACTAATTACCCAATTTGGCGGGGCCGAGGGCTGTTTCCCTAGATGACAGCGAGCCAAGCGACCCTGAGGCTGGCCGGGGGGCTACATTAATAAAGAAGAAGTATCAAAAACACAGCAGACCAATGGATTCGAAGAGTGAGAGAGCTTTGTACAGATCGAGAAGTGCACAGACACAATAGCTCATCATTGCACAAGGATGCTGAGAAAGCTCTGAAATAAAAGAGAGACATTGTCTAGTGGGGCGGTCATCAGAGTGGTGTAAGAGAGTAGGAGGGCTTTGGCTCATCAGGGTTTCGGTGAGGTAGGTTACTTGTTTTTCCTCTCTAACAAGAGTAGTGAGTATGACTGCGAGGCAAGTTTTCTGTTCTGGGTGTCAGATGTGCGATGTCTGGGAGACTTCCAGCCTCCCTGATGGCCACATCTGCACCAGGTGCATCGAGCTGCAACTCTTTAGGGACCGAGTTAGGGAACGGGAGCTGCAGCTTGATGACCTTCGGCTTGTTTGGGGAGTGAGGATGCAATAGACAAGAGCTACAGGCAGGTAGTCACCCCAGAGCCACAGGAGACTGGGTGACCATCAGGAGAGGGAAGGGAGGGTGTCAGGTAGTAGAGAGCACCCCCTGTGGCTGTCCCCCTTAACAATAAGTATGCCATTTTGAGTGTGGTTGGGGTAGGGGTCCTACGGGTGGAAGCAACAGTGGCCTTCCCTCAAGCACTGAGTCTGGCCCTGTGGCTCAGAAGGGTAGTAAAACGGAAGAGGATGGCAGCGGTAATAGGGGACTCTATAGTTAGGGGTGAGGTAAACAATTCTGTGGGTGTGAAAAAGGAACACGGATGGTAGTTTGCCTCCCAGGTGCCAGGGGTTGTGATATTTCTGAGCGTGTCCACAATATCCTGAAATGCGGGGGTTAGCAGCCAGAGGTCGTGGTACATATTGGTACCAACGACATAGGCAGGAAAAGGGAGGAGGTACTGAAAGCAGACTACAGGGAGCTAGAAAGGAAGCTGAGAAGCAGGACCTCAAAAGTAGCAATCTCAGGATTGCTGCCTGTGCCACGTGACAGTGAGTAGAGGAACAGAATGAGGTGGAGGATAAATGCGTAGCTGAAGGATTGGAGCAGGGGGCAGGGATTCAGATTTCTGGATCATTGTGATCTCTTCTGCGGCAGGTGTGACCTGTACAAAAAGGACGGGTTACACTCGAATCTGAGGGGAACCAATATCCTGATCAGGTGGCTAATGCTATTGGGGAGGGTTTAAACTAGATATGCAGGGGGGTGGGAACCGAAGTGAAGAGGCAGAGGGTGAGGAGGGTTGGAGCACAAGTAGAGACAGCTTGTAGGGAGTTTGTGAAGAAGGATAGGCAGATGTTAGAGCAAAGATGCACTCAGCCTGATGGTTTGAGATGTGTCTATCTTAATGCAAGGAGTATCATAAACAAGGCGGATGAGCTTAGAGCATGAATCAATATGCGGAACTGTGACGTTGTGGCCATTACAGAGACTTGGATGTCTCAGGGGTAGGAATGGCTACTAAGTGTGCCAGGCTTTAGATGTTCAAAAAGAACAGAGAGGAAGGCAAAAGAGATGGAGGCGTGGCATTGCTAATTAGGGATAAGGTCACGGCTGCAGAAAAGGAGGAAGTCATGAAGAGATGGTCTACTGAGTCCGTGTATGTGGAAGTCAGAAACAGGAAAGGAGCAATAAGTCTACTGGGTGTTTTTATAGACTCCTCCCTCCCCCCACAATAGTAACAGGGATATCGAGGAGCAGATAGGGAGGCAAATCCTGGAATGGAGCAATAATAATAGGGTTGTTGTGATGGGAGATTTTAACTTTCCTAATATTGATTGGCATCTCCTTAACGCAAGAGGTTTAGATGGGGCGAAGTTTGTTAGGTGTGTTCAGGAAGGTTTCCTGTCACAATATGTAGATAAGCCAACTAGAGGAGAGGCTGTACTTGACCTGGTTCCACAGGGATCTGTTCTAGATCCCTCCTCTTTGCAATTTTTATAAATGGCCCGGATGAAAAAGCAGAAGGATGGGTTAGTAAGTTTGCTGATGACACAAACATTGGGGGTGTTGTGGATAGTCTGGAGAGTTGTCAAAGGTTACAGTGGACATCAATGGGATGCAGAACCGGGTTGAGAAGTGGCAGATGGACTTCAACCCAGATAAACGTGAGGTGGTTCATTCTGGTAGGTCAAATTCAAAGACAGAATATAATATTAATGTTAAGACTCTTGGCAGTGTGTAGGATCTGAGAGGTTTTGGGGTCCGTGTTGATCAGATATTCAAAGCTGCTGCACAGGTTGACGGTGTTAAGAAGGCGTGTGGTGTGTTGGTATTCATCAACCATGGGATTGAGTTCAAGAGCCATGAGGTAATGTTACAGCTATATAAGACCTTGGTCAGACCTCACTTGGAGTACTTTGTTCAGTTCTGGTCACCTCACTACAGGAAGGATGCGGACACTATAGAGAGAGTGCAGAGGAGACTTACAAGGATGTTGCCTGGATTGGAGGGTGTACCTCATGAGAATAGGTTGAGTGAACTTGGCCTTTTCTCCTTGGAGTGATGGCGGATGACAGGGTGACCCGATAGAGCTGTATAAGATGATGAGGGGCATTGATCATGTGGATATCCAGAGGCTTTTCCCCCAGGGCAGAATGGTTAACACAAGGGGGCATAGGTTTAAGGGGCTTGGAAGGAGGTACCAAAGGGATGTCGGGGGTAAGTTGTTCACACAGAGAGTGGTGGGTGCGTGGAATGGGCTGCCGGCGACAGTGGTGGAAGCAGATACAAAAGGGTCTTTTAAGAGCCTCTTAGATAGGTACATGAGGCTTAGGAAAGTAGAGGCTTTGCACTAGGGAAATACCAGGCAGTTTCTAGAGTAGGTTACATGGTCGCCATAACTTTATGGGTCAAAGGGCCTGTAATGTGCTGTAGATTTCTATGTTCTATGTTCTATGTAATATGAAATGAAAAGTTCTTGAAGGTGAGTCAATTGGTTGTGGGAACATTTCAATGATGGGGTAAGTGAAATTGAGTGATGTTATCCCCTTTGGTTCAAGAGCCTGATGGTTGAGGGGTAGTATCTGTTCCTGAGCATGATGGTGAGAGTCCTGAGGCTCCTGTTCCTTCTCCTGAGGCTCAGCCTCTGAATAAGACTCTAAGACCTTAAGATGAAGAATCAGAATTAGGTCAATTGACCCATCAAGTCTACTCCATGAGAGGGGCATCCATTTAGAACAGAGATGAGGAGGGACTTCTTTAGCTGGAGAGTGGAGAATCTGTTAAATTTGCTGCCACAGGTGTCTGTGGAGGCTAAGTCATTAGGTGTATTTAAGGCAGAGGTTGATCGATTATTGATTAGTCAGGTCATGAAGGGTTACAGGGAGAAGGTTGGAGGTTGGAGCTGAGAGGGAAAATGGATCAGCCATGGCGATGGGCCAAATGGCCTTATTCTGCTCCTGTATCTTATAGTCTTATGATCTTGCTGTGCTCACGGTAGCAGAAATGAAATGTGGCTTAGAAGAAGCTGCCGTGATCAGGTTGTGTGCAGTCCATGGGGACAGCCACCCTGCATCGAGCAGAAAAAAAACAAGACAATCAAGTACTTTAGGAGTTGTTTTTCCCCACTTCCTAATGGCTTAATCTATGAAAACCAGCCTCATCAATAGTTCCACTGACTGATGTGATCATTAAATCAGACAGCGTTTTGGATTTGTGATGCCTCGGTTTGATTTGTGCCTGGTTACTTTGACAAGGATGTACCGATTTACCACACGCACAAAATCATTAGCTCCGGCTCCTGAGTGAGCAAGGGCTTCCCCTTTGGAGCGAAGGAGGATTAGAGGTGACTCGATAGAGTTGTTTAGGATGATAAGGGGCACAGACTAA